>NC_134690.1:338217506-338372998 GCF_050947455.1 Rhinoderma darwinii
GCTTCTGTAACCGTACGATCGCTGTTCCTGTCCGTTAGTCCCGGGTGTCAGCTGTAATACACAGCTGACACCCGCAGCGTATGGAGCGAGCTCAGCACGTGAGCCCGCTCCATACATCACCCCCGCACCATGACGTGCTATTAAGTCATAGTGCTCAAAGGGGTTAATGCACAGCGGATCGTGTGAATATTGCAATTTTGCACTGATGTGTCATTTTAGTGCATAATATGTTGTGCCCAGTTTGTGCCACTGAAGACAAATACCTCATAAAACGTTAAGCGGGTTCTCCCGGGTATGGCGATGCCATATATGTGGGCGCAAACTGCTGTTTGGGGACGCTGCAAGGCTCAGAAGGGAGGGAGCGCCATTTTGCTTTTGGAGCGCAGATTTTGCTTGGTAGTTTTTCTGTTTTGGGTTTCGCTGGTATTTCAGTTTATAATGTGGGGACATATGTAATCTGTGCGGAGTACATCAGGGCATAATAAGAGGGTATAATAATGCGGTAAATAAATAATAATTCATAGATATGTGGCCAGTGTCGCACTGATAAATGGTGTCGGATGTTATCCGCTTTTAGAAAACACTGCACATTTTGCATCGCCATATTCCTGGGAGCCAGAACGTCTTTATTTTTTCAGCACCGGAGCTGCGTGAGGGCTTATTTGTTGCGGGACAATCTGTACTTTTCATTGGTATCATTTTGGGATACATGCGATTTTTTTTGATCACTTTTTATTAAAGTTTTTTGCAAGCCGGGTGACCAAAAACAAGCAATTCTGACAATGTTTTTTAGTTGATTTTTTTGCGGCGTTCACCGTGCACTATAAATGACTATTATATTTTATTCTGCAGGTCGGTACGATTACGGAGATACCATATGTATATAGGTTTTTTTTATGTTTTGCAGCGTTTGCGCAATAAAATCACTTTTTTATAAAATAATTTATTTTCTGTGTCACCATATTCTGAGAGCCGAAACTTTTTTATTTTTCAGTTAAAAAAGCGGTGTAAGGGCTTGTTTTTTGCGGGACGGGTTGTAGTTTTTATCAGTATTATTTTCGGGTACATGCGACTTTTTGATCACTTTTTATTCTCTATTTTGGGAGGGGTGGTGACCCAAAAATAGCGATTCTGGTGTCGTTTTTTATTGATTTTTTTTGGGGTGTTCATCGTGCGGGAAAAATAACATTATAGTTTTATAGTTGGGGTCGTTACAAACGCGGTGATACCAGATATGTGTACTTTTTTTAACGTGTTCATTTTTTTCCTATAATGAAAGACTTATTATAGGAAAAAAATGAAGTGTTTGTTTATATAATTTATAACTTTTATTTTTACACTTTTTTAAAACATTTTTATTATCTTTTTTCACTTGTCCCACTAGGGGACACTTAGACTTGCAGCTTTGATCGCTGCTAGAGTACATTACACTACACACGTAGTGTAATGTACTCTAACTGTCATTGTGACGTGACAGGAAGCCTCGGAGGATCGGCAGGAGGCTGCTCCTCCGAGGCTTCCGTACATGGCAACCCGGAGGTCATTGTCTGACCTCCGATTGCCACGACAAGCATTGGTAGCCCCCACGATCACTTCCTGGGGGCTGCCGATGTGCTTCAAACCACTTAAATGCGGAGACGGCAATCCGTCGCCGCATTTATGGGGTTAATTGCCGAAATCAGCGGCGATGGTCCGCTGACCGGCAAGGCTGGAGTGTCAGCTGTCAGGGACAGCTGACCTCCCGGTTCTCGGACACTGTCCGTTAGGACAGTGTGCGCCGGGAACTACTCCGCAATAGTACGTCTGGATGCGGGAACTAACTCCTCTGCAGGACGTACTATTGCGGAGCAGCGCGGGACGAGGTTAAAATTGTCCACAGTGGTTAAATTTCTCCAAAAATAACTTCCTTATGGGAAACATGACTAGCCTCATTTGCAGCGCAACAAAAATTTACTTATATTCTACCTCAGCATGTAACAAAGAATGTGTGACTTATTTTAGTACAGCATCTTGAGAAAACAACAGCGGACACACGCTTTGTGAATTTGAAACTTTTCTTATTCTCCTTTTTATTCTCCCTTTTTTTTTTTGCAGCGTGATATTACACAAAAAAGCTATTGAAAAAGTCAAGTTAAGGGATCTTATACTGTGTATTTAAGGCGTTAAAAGTCAAGGTAAAGACGGCTACATCTGTATAAATACGGTTTGGCCGATACTATGTCAGCATACTATGTCAGCACTAGTAATATGTACGACTTTGCCAGATTGCATGGGTGATTTTTTTCTATAGGTTTGCAGCAACGCAGCGATCAGCCTTTTCCCTTTTTTTTCTTTCTTAGGCCTTGTTCACACGGCGTGTATTCGGCGCATTTTTGACGCGTTTTACATGGCGAAAAACTCGTTGAAAACGCATGCTTTAAGCTTTCCATTGACATAAATTCTTGGCGTGTAAAATGCGCCGAAAACATGTAAAAAACGCGCCTAACTCCCACAGTCAATGGGAGTCCCAATATTTTAAAAAGCGCAATACACAAATGCTAGCGTTTTTGACACTTTACTCATCGTTTTTTTGTGAGCCCCGTGTGAACGTGGCCTTATTATAGGTCTAGAAACACCTTTTTCAAATTGTATTTCAGCAGTGCCGTCAGTTGAGGTCATGTGATTTGGCCTGACTATCACGTCACTAACATGTGACTTATTACTTTAACTACGGAGACTTGCACGTCAGTACGCTCCTCACCCTGGGTGACGCTTATAACATGACCCCATTTTCAAACATAAAAAGCCAGTGCATTGCGCAATACACAGCGCCTTCACTTGCTAGCGACAGATGTCGCTATTACCCAGCGCTTGTTCCGTACCACTTTTCAAACGCAATCCAGTAAGGCCACTGTGATATCATTTAAAAGTATATACATCGTTCTAACTCTGTGCCTATTATATTACAGACAGTAATCGTTGCTGTTTGACTCTAATATAATGATGTATCTATCAAAGTCATATAATAGTTCTCATTGGAGACTTTTTGAGTATTAGTATAGCCTGGTTGTTGTAATATTTAGTAACGCTATACACTGGTTGCAGGCTCTGATCTGCACTTCAAACATTGGCCTTATTGTATTGTAGACGTTACATTATTGCTTTGACTTCAATAATATCCGGTCACAAAATAGGACTGGTGAATATATTATTTTTTTATTTCCAATATGAGTTTCATATTGTTTTATATAATGCTAATAAGAACCGTAGAGTTCATACTATGTGATAATTATATTGGCATATTACTTTATATCTGTTTTGACATATGTTGTCAGTTTTTCATTTATAATTAGATACATACAGTAGAATTTGCCACATAATCTATTATACAGATATATAGAATATTGATATTATGACTTTGTTTTGAAATTTATTATTTGTCCTTAACAGATTGTTGGAACAAGGTCATATTCTAAACGAAACGTGTCATTTTTTTGTGAATTGTGAAATAAATTAAAATAATCACAAATAGAAAAAGGAGTGTCGGGTCTCACTATGGTTGTATACACGGAGTGGACTCCTACTCGTGCACCCACAATACATATAGGCTTGTGTATGTACACTACCGTTCAAAAGTTTGGGGTCACCGAGACAATTTTGTGTTTTCCATGAAAATTCACACTTATATTTATCAAATGAGTTGCAAAATGACTAGAAAATATAGTCAAGACATTGACAAGGTTAGAAATAATGAATTTTATTTGAAATAATAATTTTCTCCTTCAAACTTTGCTTTCGTCAAAGAATGCTCCATTTCCAGCAATTACAGTATTGCAGACCTTTGGCCTTCTAGCTGTTAATTTGCTGAGGTAATCAGGAGAAATTTCACCCCATGCTTCCAGAAGGCCCTCCCACAAGTTGGATTGGCTTGATGGGCACTTCTTGCGTACCATACGGTCAAGCTGCTCCCACAACAGCTCTATAGGGTTGAGATCTGGTGACTGCGCTGGCCACTCCATTACAGATAGAATACCAGCTACCTGCTTCTTCCCTAAATAGTTCTTGCATAATTTGGAGGTGTGCTTTGGGTCATTGTCCTGTTGTAGGATGAAATTGGCTCCAATCAAGCGCTGTCCACAGGGTATGGCATGGCGTTGCAAAAAGGAGTGATAGCCTTCCTTATTCAAAATCCCTTTTACCTTGTACAAATCTCACACTTTACCAGCACCAAAGCAACCCCAGACCATCACATTAACTCCACCATGCTTGACAGATGGCGTCAGGCACTCTTTCAGCATCTCTTCAGTTGTTCTGCGTCTCACAAATGTTCTTCTGTGTGATCCAAACACCTCAAACTGCGATTCGTCTGTCGATAACACTTTTTTCCAATCTTCCTCTGTCCAATGTCTGTGTGCTTTTGCCCATATTAATCTTTTCCTTTTATTAGCCAGTCTCAGATATGGCTTTTTCTTTGCCACTCTGCCCTGAAGGCCAGCATCCCGGAGTCGCTTCTTCACTGTAGACGTTGACACTGGCGTTTTGCGGGTACCATTTAATGAAGCTGCCAGTTGAGGACCTGTGAGGCGTCTATTTCTCAAACTAGAGACTCTAACATACTTGTCTTGTTGCTCAGTTGTGCAGCGGGGCCTCCCACTTCTCTTTCTACTCTGGTTAGAGCCTGTGTGTGCTGTCCTCTGAAGGGAGTAGTACACCGTTGTAGAAAATCTTCAGTTTCTTGGCAATTTCTCGCATGGAATAGCCTTCATTTCTAAGAACAAGAATAGACAGTCGAGTTTCACATGAAAGCTCTCTTTTTCTAGCCATTTTGAGAGTTTAATCGAACCCACAAATGTAATGCTCCGTATTCTCAACTAGCTCAAAGGAAGGTCAGTTTTATAGCTCCTCTAAACAGCAAAACTGTTTACAGTGGTGCTAACATAATTGCACATGGGTTTTCAAGTGTTTTCTAATCATTCATTAGCCTTCTAACACAGTTAGCAAACACAATGTACCATTAGAACACTGGAGTTGCTGGAAATGGGCCTCTATACACCTATGTAGATATTGCATTAAAAACCAGACGTTTGCAGCTAGAATAGTCATTTAGCACATTAACAATGTATAGAGTGTATTTCTGATTAATTTAATGTTATCTTCATTGAAAAAAAACTGTGCTTTTCTTTCAAAAATAAGGAAAATTCAAAGTGACCCTAAACTTTTGAACGGTAGTGTATATATATATATATATATGTATATATATATATATATATATATATATATATATATATATATATATATATAATTATATATGTTTGATTGTATTCAGTAGCTTGACTTAATTCTTTATGAATATCTAGAATCACCAGTGTGTTCAGCATTAAAAATGCACAAAACAGACCTGAATCTATATTTCCATGGTACCATTACTTGGGTGACTTGTGGAAAATTGCTGGATAACTCACAAACACACACATAATATACTATTAACAGCTGTGAAAAGATACATCCCAGTGTATTTTATTCTTTGCTACATAGGTTTATTACAAGAATGTACGACAAAGCTACTAAAGGAATTACAATATTTTATTTAAGTGCAGCTATTAAATGCGCAAGTTACTCTGTAATTAAGTGGAAGATAACAATGTGGAAGACTGTTACAGGAGACAAGATAACTATACGTTTGGTTTTACTTATGGGTGTACTGTGTGCAGTGAGAGACAAGCCTATAATTTCAGAAATTCCTTCCATCTTTACATACAGCATCTTCAAATAATGGATTTCCAATTTATATACGTTTCTAATGATATACATAAAAAAGTGGTACGGCCTTCGCTCCCCGCTGCCAGCATTTCATACTTACCTGCCCCATTTCTTATTCCTCCGGTTCTGCTATCAGCCCAGTGTCTGGCGGCTACCCACGTCGCTGGCGCTCTACACTGGATCCTAGTGCGCGCGCTGACCCTTGCTTTCTTAAAAGGCCAGCACATGCCAAGATTTGATTTTCCATGCTGTATAAAAGCCCTTCCCTCTCTGGACTCATGACAGAGCAATTTGATTCTCCGATTGTTCCTAGTGTTTCTTGGGTCCCAGCTATCCCGTTTATTGATTTACATCTGCATGTACTTTTGACCATCCGTGCCTGCTGCTTGCCCTGACCTTTTGCTAGAATACCCGTGATGAACTTAGCCGCCTGCCCTGACCTTTTGTTTCGATACCTGTTATGAACCTCTGCCACCTGCCTTGACCCTATTGCCATACCAAACCACACCACACCTGTTACGTCGGCCGGCACGAAGGGTGACAAATCCCTTGTTGACAAGGTAGGTTCACACTGCCCTCTGCTAGCTCTGTAATAGACAATATCACAAACTCCATGACAAAAAGTGTAGGATCCTTAACATTTTATTTTATGAGTGGACTTGTTTAAGAATAGGCAGCTTATACCTGGAGTCCATAAAATGGCTCATGAAGACCCAAATTACACATATCACTTATCAGCAGTCACCAACTTACCAAATTGTTACGACCATATAATTTATGTTTACACCCTTACTACAATATTTATATATTACAAATTCAACTAAATGAAACAAACAATTTTTACCAACAACAAATTATATTTTTGTAGTCTAATGTTGATTATTTTCTGCATTCAAACTGGTCAATTATCATTACAAATGCTCAAAATCTTGATTTCAGATAAATGCATTGTATGGAAAAAGAGGTATACAAATTTCTAATATACTTTGTGCATCACTACTTCGCAGTTTTCAAGATCTATTCTTGTAGTAATTGTGTAGGAACAATTCAAAAATAGCAGTGTTATAGGTATACGTTTCCTTTTTATTCAAATATAATTATTCTGCCTGTGTAAACGTTTAAAATAAGTTTTAATTAGCAAAATTTATCATTAAAAATTGTAGGGCATAAAGTGCCAAAGAATCCAGATACCGGCGTTGGCAAACAGATCCAGATTGCACACGAAGGCTTGCAAAGTATAGACATGCAATTAGCACCTATACACAAATGCCTGACATGTCAGATAAACTTTATAGCACTATCTTGCCACGTGTGCTGGCAAATATTCAAATGGATCTGATTGCCACAGGTATAACAGACACACTTCCCAACGCGTTTCTGCACCACATAGGGGAGCGTCCTCAGGGGTATAATTTGTCTAGTTATTACTGGGACCGATATCAGTTGTCTTGTGCGCGCCGAAATTTAAATGAACAGCGTAATACATGCTGACCGGCATTTTACTAATAGAAATAACTAGACAAATTATACCCCTGAGGACGCTCCCCTATGTGGTGCAGAAACGCGTTGGGAAGTGTGTCTGTTATACCTGTGGCAATCAGATCCATTTGAATATTTGCCAGCACACGTGGCAAGATAGTGCTATAAAGTTTATCTGACATGTCAGGCATTTGTGTATAGGTGCTAATTGCATGTCTATACTTTGCAAGCCTTCGTGTGCAATCTGGATCTGTTTGCCAACGCCTGTATCTGGATTCTTTGGCACTTTATGCCCTACAATTTTTAATGATAAATTTTGCTAATTAAAACTTATTTTAAACGTTTACACAGGCAGAATAATTATAATTGTGTAGGAACCTTCAATGATTACATCCAGGGGATTAACATCTGTCCTGGTCATGTGAAGATCACACAGATGCAGGGTTCGTTACAGTTCAGTTAGTAGAGCTCTCTCTTGTAACGAGCCATGCACCTGTGATGATCAAATGACCAGGACAGAGGATTTTCTTAAAATAAACAATAAATGTTCCCATTGAATGGCTTTAAGCAGAACTTTAAAAAAAATGTAACAAAGAGCATATTGAAATTTTGATATTTCATCATTATTAAGATTTATTTGCTAGAACCAGAATATCCCTTTAACCAGGGTAGTAGCTATAAGGGATGTAGAGGTAGACGTTACACCCAGACGCTGGTGCCTGTGGCTCAAAGGCCACTCTGCCACATATGAAGACACCAGCATTATAGATGACACATAGTAGTTGAGGGGCCTTGTTAACCCGTTAGTGACTGCCAATACGCCTTTTCACGGTGGCCACTAATGGGCTTTATTCTGATGCATAAGCTTTTTTATGGCGCTGCATCAGAATAAATAAACAGAGCAGGGAGCCGTTAAATCTCCCTGCTCTCCGCTGCCAGAGGTAGTTGAGGCCAGGGGGCATCCCTGCTCGAACGTGTGAGATCAATATAAGTATCGATCTCACCTGTTTAACCCCTCAGATGTGGCGCTCAATAGCGTGCGCCGCATCTGAGTGGTTTTGGAGAGAGGGAGGGAGCTCCCTCTCATCCCGACACCCGGTGATAAGATCAATGAGTATCTGTGTCTCCGATGGCAGCCGGGGGCCTAATAAAGGCCCCCAGGTCTGCCTGTAGTGAATGCCTGCTAGGTCATGCCTCTGGCATGACCTAGCAGATGCCTGTCCGTTTTAAACGAATAGGCAGTAATACACTGCAATACAAAAGTATTGCAGTGTATTATAAAAGCGATCGGAGAATCGCATATTAAAGTCCCCTAGTGGGACTAGTAAAAAAGTTTAAAAAAAGTTTAAAAAAGTTAATATAAAAAAAATGGGCAAAAAAAATGAAAAACCTACTTTTTCCCCTTACAAACTGCTTTACTATTAAAAAAACAAAATAAAGTACAAAAGTTACACATATTTGGTATCACTGCGTCCGTAACAACCCCGATTATACATTATTTAGCTCGCACGGTGAACGCCGTAAAAAATGAAATAAAAAACTATGGAAATATTGCTGTTTTCTGTGAATCCTGACTATCACAAAATGTGATAAAAAGTGATCAAAAAGTTGCATCTACTCCAAAATGGTACCAATAAAAACTACAAGCGTCCCGCAAAGAAAAAGCCCACATACAACTGCATCGGCAGAACAATAAAAAAGTTATGGCTCTTCAAATATGGAGATACAAAAACAAATAATTTTGAAAAAAAAGCGTTTTTACTGTGGAAAAGTAGTAAAACATACAAAATCTATACAAATTTGGTATCGTTGCAATTGTAACAACCCGCTGAATAAAATTATTTTGTTATTTATACCACACAGTAAACAGCGTAGATTTAGGACGCAAAAAAGAGTTGCAAAAAAAAAGTTAATAAAAGTTAATCAATAAATAATATGTGCCTCAAAATCATGCTATTTAAAAATACAACTTGTCCCACAAAAAACACGACCTTATACAGCTATGTGGACGCAAAATTAAAAAAGTTATAGCTCTTAGAATGCGAAGATGGAAAAACGTAAAATATACCTTGGTCATTAAGGTTTAAAATAGGCTGGTCATTAACATTTTTCATTGGTGTCCAAGAGCTTTCTCTCCGGTTAAATGAGGGACATCCCAAATGGGAGACCCAGCTCTATGAAATCCATATGACCTATTAGGGACAACACCTTTATTTCTGCCTGTTGTGGTGCATTCATATTATGTTTCTCCCAGCAACAACAGCAAATTGTAAGGGAAACAGAAGGGGATCTTATGCTAGTCTCTTTACTACAACGGATCTGAAGCATAAAAACAGAATGTCTAAATTAGGCAACTTTTGAAGTGGCTCCAAACAAGAGCTTTATTTTTATCGGCAATGAAAATTTTTTAGGCTTTGACATTTCATGCATGAGAACAGATTAGAATGTTTAAAGGATTTATGTGACAGGGGAAGCTGAGATAAGACTACAAAAACATTCTATATGATGGATTTTTATTCTTGCCATATTTTATATTCATATCCCATTTAAAAGACAACATCCAGAGCATCAGCATTGTGGTTAGGTACAGGACACATTACATGTTGCATACATTCGTTTTAAATAGAACAATGTACAAAATAGACTGAACACTTATTATTAATTGCAAATCCTGTAAATTACCCCAGAGCAGGGAATTATCCCAATTACATAAAGAAAACTATGTTGACTTAAACGGTTTAAATTTATTTATTCTTCTTCTGGGAAATACCCTTTCTCCTCTGATTGAATAGAGTAGAAATAGGAAAAAAATGATTGTAAATTATAGCAATTGTGGATCTTATTGTAAAACTATAACAAATCTCTTTGTCCGATCCATATAAAGTAATCATAAAACTGAAACACTTGATGTAATGAACTGAATGCAGAAGCTGGCTTGTCTAAAATTGGAGCCACTTGTCCCATTTAAAGTCCATCTTTACAATATTTTTGCCGCTTTTAGGACTAATAAAAATGATTAACAACATTTATTGTATTGAGCTATTTTTACAAAGACTCATTTGTTTGTCTGCCTTTAAGATCAATTTTTTATGTATACTGGAAGCAACCCAATTTTAAATGAGGCGTTTTGCTATACAAGATTGCTATACAAGAAGAGTTTCATATACCCTACACATATCACTTGTGTTAAAGCCTCTTTTGGAAAATATGGTTTGTTATTCTATAGTGGTATTTAAAAAAAAATGCACTTTGAAATTAATCATTACAGTTATTAAAAAATATATATATTTTTTACATTTTTGTTTAAGTATGTTACCTTGCTGAGCTCATAAGCGCTCACTTTACTGTAGTAATGTATATACAATTGCTTATTTTTAGATTCTTACTGCTGGTCTTTAATCTATTGCTTGAAACTGGCCTGGCCTATGCCTTGCAACATTTGACTTTGCTTCTCACATGTGTTGCCAACAATCCATAATTTTAAGGACAGCTAATGGACTTTGGCCAGTGACCATAATAAAAATTAGATACTGCATGTGCTTTTACAGGTCATTGTGCTACTAATGTCTTCATATTAATATTCTGAGCTATAGATATATGTTAGTTATAATCATTATGCTTCACCTGTCACTTGAATGGGACAAAACTGCAATAACATGCACAGCCACTACTAAAGCAACGTCATGTGCAAGCATCAACCAAACTGAAACTGATGTAAACAATGAAGCGGCTTCTTCGCTCGCACAAAACCCCCACCAATCTAATATTGATGGCCTATCGTAAGTTTAAGCCATCAGTTTTAAGACCCCAGAAAAACCCACTAATTTTATCCATTCTATATGCCTTGGTACATAGTATATACAAACAAATCCCAGAAAAAGAACTATATTAATTTAAAATCTCTGAATAGGCCATACTTACTAATGAGGGAGGTACACACACCACTTCCCAGCAGGACGCAGATAAACCAAAATGCTATATAGAGGGAGATTACATAGATGCAATATATTGATGAACAGACTCTACCATGCCTCCTATTCATGAGGGGGGTGGCTGGTTTGTATTATCATTGCACACAGATATACCCTTTAAAAGTGTGTCAACCACATGGTTACATGTAGTGCACCATGCTGGCATATAGCCTATTAGTCACGCCCTTACTATTGGACCAGGCGGGCTGACAAGCACCATCCAAATGCACCACTCAGTATACTGACACATTAATACTAAGCAGCCACCCCCCTCATGAATAGGAGGGGTGAGAGTGTCTGTTCATCAGACAATAGTGACAGCCACATGCAATTGTATCTGCGTCCTCAGGATGCAGATACAAATTAATACTATAGGCTGCAGGCCACATTAGGCCTGCAACCTATAAGGTGCTGGGAAGACTCCCTGCGCAGGCCGACAAGATGATGTCCCTACATCACGCTGGTCTGCGCATGCGTCCCGCCTGGAGGATTGTGCAGAACCCTGTCTGTCACGGGAACGGGGCAAGGTAAGTACAATATTTTTTTTTGGGGGGGGGGGCTATGTGGCAATATACTAGAGAGGGGCACTGTGTGGAACTATATACAAGTAGGGCTGTGTAGCACTATATACATGGGGGGCTGTGTGGCACTATATACAAAGGGGAGCTGAGTGCACTATATAAAAGGGAGGGGGTGTGGAACTATATACAAGGGAGGGGGCTGTGTGGCACTATATACAAGGGAGGAGGGCTGTGTGGCACTATATATAAGGGAGGAGGCTTTGTGGCACTATATACAAGGAAGGAGGCTGCGTGGCACTATATACAAGTGGGGCTGGGTGGCACTATATAGAAGGGAGAGGGCTGTGTGGCACTATATGCAAGGGAGGCGACTGTGTGGCACTATATACAAGGGAGGGAGGCTGTGGGGCACTATATACAATTGAGGGGGCTGTGTGGCACCATATACAAGGGAGGGGGCTGTGTGGCACTATATACAAAGGAGGAGGCTGTGTGGCACCATATACAAAGGAGGGGGGCTGTGTGACACTATATACAAGGGAGAGGGGCTGTGTGGCACTATATACAAGGGATGAAGGGGGGCTTTGTGGCACTATATACAAGGAAGGGGGGCTGTGTGGAACTGTATACAAGGGGGGCTTTGTGACACCATATACAAGGGTGGGCTGTGTGGCACTATATATAAGGGGGGGCTGTGTGGCACTATTTACAAGAGGGGGGCTGTTTGGCGCTATCTACAGGGGGAGGGTGTTGGGCACTATCTACAGGGGGTCTGTGTGGCGCTATCTACAGGGGGCCTGTGTGGCGCCATCTACAGGGGGCTGTGTGGTGCTATCTACATGGGGACTGTTTGTGATGCTACCTATAGGGTGTGTTTGTAGCGCTAGCCACGGGGGGGGGGTGGCACTCTCTTCAGTGGGGGTTGTGTGGCACTATCTATAGGAGGAGTGTGTGTGTGCTATCTACAGGAACAGTGTCTGATGCTATCTACAGGGGCTGTGTGTGGTGCTATCTACCGGGGGTGTGTGATACTATCTACAGGGGCTGTGTGTGTGTGCCACTATCTACAGGGGTGTGTGTGTGTGATGCTATCTGCAGGGGCTGTGTGTGGCGCTATCTACAGGGGCTGTGTGTGGCACTAGGTACATAGGGCTGTGCATATCTGGTGCTTTACAGTGTTTGACACAATTATATTCAGGGGCAGTGTTTGCTACTACTTTATTCATGGGCGCAGTGTTTGGTGCTATTTTATTTAGGGGCACAGTGTGTGGTACCATGATAATTTTATCTTCGTTTATAGGTATGGAAATGTTGTAAAAGTGAGGAGCCGAAGACATCTGAGTGGCAAATTCTGCAGAAATGGGTCATGGCCGGGAGAAGTCTGGACCGGATGGAGAAGAAAAGAAGAAAAAAACTACTAGAATCTGTTAGTCATTAGATTTATAGAGAATCTGTCACCGCTCCTGACTTATTTATTATAGGAAATCCTTGTATTTCACAAAAAGTCTTTGTGCAGTCCAGGACTGATAGAAAAATGGGTTTTACCATTCCGCTTGTCAGGAGGATGTGTCCCTGCACAGTGGGAAACTGTCAATATGTAGGGATATAGCCCTTTGACAAGGGGTATTATAACACCCAATTGCTAATGCCTGCCCAAAAATGTAGTGTTAACAATAGTTACGGTGCGGCTTTGGATAAGGGGGCCCCAAGTTTGGGTAACAGTTCAGGGCCTATGGTCTACTTAATTCGCCACTGTATCTCATGTTTATCATTGACAGTTATCGTTTATCTTGGGTATCTTTTCAGGATGCAGCTGGGCTTTGTAGTGAGGGGGAAAATAGTGTGTCAGTATATTGAGTGATGCATTTGGATGGTGCTGGGCAGCCCACCTGGTCTAGTAGTATGGGCATAACTAATAGGCTATATGCCAGCATGGTGCACTACATGTAACCATGTGGCTGACACACTTTTAAAAGCTATATCTGTGTGCAATGTTAATACTAAGCAGCCACCCCCTTCTGAATAGGAGGCATGAGAGTGTCTGTTCATCGGTGTAGGGCACCTGTGTAATCTCCCTCTATGTAGCATTTTGGTTTATCTGCATCCTGCTGGGAAGTGGTGTGTCATGTCCCTCGACTTAGGTTTCTATTCACTGTCATGTTATGTTATATGCTCCTATTGCAGTTGCTTTGCTTTATTTAGTTTGTCCCTGCTATCTCCCTGTAGCTAGGCTCTGAGGTAATAGCTCCTCCCTTCATTCTGTGCCTAGTTGTCTTTCCTCATGGTTCCCATACTGTGTAGTCATCTCCTGCTCAACTCTGGCAAAATATCATCTTTTCACCTGCTGGTTTGTGTATATTACAAGTATTTCAGCCTGAAAATAAACTTCTCTGGAAACTTCCCACGTGCCTCTTCAGCTGAGTTGACGCTATCTGACAGTGTCTTGGTGTAAGTACCGGTTCAATACAGACATATACAGTGAGATTGTCTCAAGGGCCCTACAACTTACAGCCTGGTCATGGAGTCAGAATAGTGAAAAGATGCTTATATATCTGCCAGATCCTGCTGTATAGTCAGTGTGCAGCTCCTGCAGAGATAGTCACAGACAAGCAACTGCCTGCAGAAGAAATCATCAGTGTGTGTGACCCCACAGCATAGACCCTTCTAGCAAGCTAGCACCCCCACCTCTGTATTATCCACATCCTGTCTGTGAGGTGTCATGTCTGAAGAGAACATTGCACAGTCTTCTCAAGGTGAACAGTACCTACAGTCAGAAGAAAGTATGGATCCTAGTCTGCAGTACAGTGAGAGAGCTAAACGCTCTGCTAAGCCTACATGGAAGGTTACAGAGAATCTAGAAGGTGCAAAACATGAACTTTCTTCTGCTGTCTCAAACTTCTGGCAAAGATTGCTGAGTCACATCTCCACCATCTCACAGCCTGCTCACAATGTTTCACCACTAGAGGGAGCTCTAGAACAGCTTTGTACAGCATATGAACATTATTCACTGAAAAGCCAGGAATATGTTGGCATTTTGAAGAAACTTAATACAAAGGATTCTTTAGAAGAATTTGAAAGCTTCCAGAAACTTAATTTGGAACGAGACAGCCTAGTATGCAAAATTAAGTCTAACACAGAGGCAAGAATCGCGCAATTACAGGAAACGTCGTCTCGCATTTCTAAGTCTACCAGTCGTTCAAAACTATCTTCTAAGTCAAGATCTTCAAAATATTCCACGCTCAGCGAACAGCTCATAAGAGCGCGGGCAGAAGCAGAGGCTACTAAAATACAGGCCGTCTTTGCGCAAAAGAAGGCAGATATGGAAGCCGATGCAGCGCGCCAGAAGGCAGATATGGAAGCCGATGCAGCGCGCCAAAAGGCAGATATGGAAGCCGATGCAGCGCGCCAAAAGGCGGAAATAGAAACTTTAAACAAACAATGCGAGCATGCCTCAGCTATGGCAAGGTTAAAGGTTTTAGAAGAAGCTGCCAGGGGAAGTGAAAGAGACAGCATCAGTGTATGTGAAGTGGAGGTAGAAGATCCTCTTAAGCGCACAAGAGACTACGTACTAAGCCAAAACAGTGAACCTGTGATTGCTGCTAATGATCCTGACAGCGCAAATATTTCTCCAGAGCAACGGGGCACAGATTCTTCTGCAGCATTCTGCATCCAAGGTCAGTACAATGCATTACCAATTTGTCATCCTTACCTTTCTCCACATACCACATTGCACCAGAACCCTGCATCTCAGCAAGCTCATTACACAGACGCCAAGGTGCAATCCAATATGCTAGCAAGTCACCAGACTCCTGGCAACCACATAGTTCCAGTTCCATGTGTAGCTAAACCTATGGACTTTAAACTATCTCCTGGATTGAACGCCCGTGCAGACCCGTATTTCCCTATGTCTCTTAGCCAGAACCCCGCAAATAATATGATCAGCACTACTCAGCCAGCAATACTCTGCCCAAAGTCAGAGAGAACTGACATGACAGAGTTTGCAAGATACATGGTTCGCCGCGAACTTACTAAAACCGGCCTCACAAGGTTTGACGACCAGCCTGAGAACTACAGGGGCTGGAAATGTGCCTTCAGAACCGTTATTAGTGACATTGGCATTACTGCTGCTGAAGAACTAGATCTGCTGATCAGGTGGCTCGGTCCACAGTCTACAGAACGTGTCAAGAGATTGAGATCTGTCCACATCGAGAATCTAACTGCAGGCCTCATCGCTGCTTGGGAGAGACTGGAACAAAGCTTTGGCAGTCCTGAAGCCATAGAGAATGCTCTGTTTAAACGGCTGCAAGGTTTTCCAAAAATATCTGGCAAAGACAATGAAAAATTCCAAGAGCTCAGCGACCTACTCTTAGAGCTCCAGCTGGCCAAGGCAGACCCACACCTACTTGGCCTCAGTTACCTAGACACAGCTCGTGGGGTAAACCCAATCGTTTCCAAGCTGCCGTACAATATTCAAGAAAGGTGGACTATACTTGGGTCGAGATACAAAAAAGAAAAGCAAGTCTCCTTTCCTCCATTTTCTTACTTCTGTGAATTTATCAGGAACATTGCAGAATCCAAGAATGACCCAAGCTTTACCTCCAGTGAGTCCAGTGGTCCTGGTTCACCCCATCCTAAGTACGACAGCCCACGTTCTAACTATAGAAACCACAGAGGTCCAGTGTCAGTGAAAAAGACTGATGTCCTTCCCACACCCTCATCAGCTCCAGACAAGTACAACCAAGGTGAAAAGATTGAAAATCCTAATCGCCTATGTCCTATTCATAAGAAGCCACATCCTCTCAAGAAATGCATTGGCTTCAGAAAGAAACCGCTCCAGGAACGCAAAGAGCTTCTAAAGAAATTTAGGGTATGTTACAGATGTTGTGCGTCTACTGAACATTTCGCTAAAGACTGTAAAACTACTATTAAATGCATAGAGTGCGGCTGTGAGGACCATGTGCAAGCGCTCCATCCATCTCTATTCAGTCCTGCACCACCTGCACATTCCACTCCTGCGATAAATCATGGCGGGGAGAATGCAGAGCAAGCAGCAAATCTTACTACTGTATCTTCTTCATGCACAGAAGTCTGCGGAGACGACCTTTGCGACAAGTCCTGCGCAAAGATATGTCTAGTCAACGTATACCCCAAGGGTCAACCGGAAAGGGCCGTAAAGGTGTATACCATCCTGGACGATCAGAGCAACCGTTCACTCGCAAGATCAGAACTCTTTGACCTGTTCAACTTAAAAGGAGATGCTTACCCTTACACCTTGGGTACTTGTAGTGGCATTACAGAGGTCTCCGGAAGAAGAGCCAGTGGACTTATAGTGGCTTCTCTCAACAATCAGGAGATACCCTTACCCACACTTGTTGAGTGCAACCAGATACCATCCAACAAAGATGAGATTCCTACGTCAGAGGCTGCTCTTCATCACACTCATCTAAGGGCTATAGCGAAAGAAATACCAGCCCTTGACAAGAGTGCAGAGATCCTACTTCTGCTCGGTAGAGACATTCTCAGGGTACATAAGGTACGCCAGCAAATCAACGGACCACATGATGCTCCGTTTGCCCAACGCCTTGATTTAGGTTGGGTTATCATAGGCAACGTCTGTATAGACAAGATGAAGAAGCCTACCAAGATTTCCTCATTTAAAACTCACATTTTGCCAAATGGTCGCAACACTTATTTTCAGCCATGCCCACACCATTACTGGGTGAAAGAGAAGCTGAACAACAGTAAGTGGCAGCTTGACCACCAAGATAATATGAACACATTCCTGTCCTGGGATGACAGTCTTGGAGCAACAGTGTTCAATTCTACAAGTGAAGACAATAAGTTGTCACTTGCAAGAGAGGATAAAGAATTTCTCAAGGTTATGGACAAAGAATTTGCTCAGGATGAGTCTAACAGCTGGGTAGCACCTTTGCCTTTCCGTTCCCCAAGACCAAAATTACCAAACAATCTACAGCAAGCAGTTTCGAGATTTTCCTCTTTAAAACGCACCCTAAAGAGGAAACCAGAGATGGAAAAACATTTTGTAGACTTCATGCAAAATATATTTGATAGAGATCATGCAGAACCTGCACCACCACTAAAGGAAGGAGAAGAATGCTGGTACCTTCCATCCTTTGGCGTGTATCACCCTCGCAAGCCTAATCAAATCAGAGTGGTGTTTGATTCCAGCGCTCAGCATGAAGGCGTTTCTCTAAACAACCTGCTCCTCACTGGGCCTAACCTAAACAACAACCTCATAGGAGTACTCATCCGCTTCAGACAAGAACCTGTTGCAGTAATGGCTGACATCCAGCAAATGTTCCACTGCTTCATTGTCAAGGAAGACAACAGGAACTACCTCAGGTTTCTATGGCACAAAGACAATGATGTCAACAACAAGGTCACAGATTACCGGATGAAGGTACATGTCTTCGGCAACAGCCCCTCTCCTGCTGTAGCAATCTATGGATTGAGAAGGACAGCCCAGGAAGGTGAGAAGGGGTATGGATCTGATGCTCGTCAATTTGTTGAGAAGAACTTCTATGTAGATGATGGACTTAAATCCTTACCCACAAGTGAAGAGGCAATCGATCTCCTCACCAGAACGCAGGCAATGCTGTCTGTAGCAAATCTCAGACTTCACAAGATTATCTCTAACAGCCAGAAGGTAATGAATGCGTTCCCCTCTGAAGATCATGCAACCAACTTGAAAGACCTCGATCTTGGTTCTGATGTTCCTCCTATACAACGAAGCCTAGGTTTGCTGTGGGACATTAAGCAAGACACATTCACCTTCCAAGTGTCAGCCAGTGACAAACCTTTTACCAAGCGAGGAGTTTTATCTGTTGTGAACAGCATCTATGATCCCCTTGGCTTCATAGCCCCCGTCACCATTCAAGGCAAGAAATTGCTGAGACAGTTTACCACCGAGAACATAGACTGGGATACTTCTCTGCCTATTGAGAAACAACAAAGGTGGAAGATATGGAAGGAGTCTCTGAAAATATTAGAACAACTCCAAGTCTCACGTTGTTACGATCCCAGCTCTCTTTCAGCTGCCATCAGAAGAGAAATACACATTTTCTCTGATGCGTCTATCGAAACCATAGCTGCAGTAGCCTATCTGAGAATCCCAGGAACCAACAAGCCTCACTGTGGATTTGTCCTGGGTAAGGCCAAACTAACCCCAAAATCCGCACACTCTGTGCCAAGACTTGAGCTTTGTGCAGCTGTGCTAGCAGTAGAGATTGCTGAAGTTATTAAAAACGAAATGGACATTGCAATTGATTCATTTGCTTTCTACACAGATAGTAAAGTTGTGCTTGGTTATATATACAACCAAACAAAACAATTCTATGTATATGTCAGCAACAGAGTAGAACGCATTAGAAGTTTTTCTACTCCTGGGCAGTGGCAGTACATCTCCACTGACCTTAACCCAGCTGATCGTGGAACAAGACCTGAACCGGCAGCAGGCCTATGTGACATGTGGTTGTCACCTCCAAGATTCTTGTATGAGGATCCCTGTTTAATTCCTACCAACACCACCTATGAGATGGTGGATCCCGAGTCTGACAAGGAAATCAGGCCTATAAATACCACGCTCTTCACTTCTGTAATTCCAAAATTGAAGCTGAAGTCACATCGCTTTGAGCGCTTCTCAAATTGGTCATCTATTGTGCGAGCTGTTGCTCACCTAATTCATATCGCTCACTGCTTTGCTAAGGACACATCAGAGTGTCATGGCTGGCATATCTGTAAAGAACACCCTACTGTCGCAGACATCGAACATGCTGAAGAAGTCATTACCCGTTGTGTGCAACAAGAAGTATACAGTCAGGAGATTGACAATATTACAAAGGGTATCAATCTTTCCAAGAGCAGTGCACTCTTTGAACTGAATCCAGTGCTTGATCATCACAAATTGCTGAGAGTGGGCGGCCGTATAGTGAGATCTGATCTAAGTAGCAAGGAACAAAATCCTGTCATTATACCAGGTCGGCATCATATTGCTACACTATTGGTCCGACACCATCATGAAAGAGTGCAGCACCAAGGCAGACAGTTTACGGAAGGTGCCATCAGGTCAGCCGGCTTGTGGATCGTAGGGATGAAGAGATGCATCTCCTCCGTGCTCCATAAATGTGTCAAGTGTCATAAGTTAAGAGGAAGACACCATCAACAATAAATGGCAAATCTCCCAGCAGACCGGCTAAGTACGGAACCGCCCTTTACTCATGTTGGGGTGGATGTCTTTGGCCCATGGTCAGTTGTTACACGAAGGACCCGTGGTGGAGTCGCAAACAGCAAACGGTGGGCTGTGCTGTTTACATGTCTCAGCATCCGAGCAGTACACATTGAAGTGATTGAGTCTATGGATTCTTCTTGCTTCATCAATGCCCTCCGAAGATTCTTCTCTATCCGAGGACCCGTCAAGCAACTGAGGTCTGACTGCGGCACTAACTTCGTGGGAGCCAGCAAAGAACTGCAGTTAGACAATTTCTTGTCTAACAATGGGTGCACATGGGTGTTTAACCCTCCACATTCGTCTCACATGGGAGGATCATGGGAACGCATGATTGGAATTGCACGCAAAATCCTTGACTCCATGTTGCTGGATCACAAGTCTTTGCTTACTCATGAGATCTTGGTCACCTTTCTTGCAGAGGTGTCCGCCATAATCAATGCAAGGCCACTAGTCCCACTATCCTCGGACCCTGATTCCCCAGTTATTCTTACCCCAGCTACGCTTCTTACCCAGAAGATCGGGACTGCTGCAATCCCTCCGGGAATCTTTGACCACAGCGACATTTACCGACGCCAATGGAAACAGGTACAATACCTGTCCAACGTGTTCTGGCACCGCTGGAAGACAGAGTATTTGCACATACTTCAAAGCCGTCACAAATGGCAGACGTCGAGACCTAACCTCCAGGAAGGTGACCTTGTTCTTCTAAAGGATAAGGAAGCCCATCGCAATGAATGGCCAATGGGTCTTGTTACCAAGGTTATGCCTAGTGATGATGGAAAGACTCGAAAGGTAGAGGTCAAGGTGACCAAAGGAGGCTCAGTGCGAGTTTTCTTCTGCCCAATCACTGAACTAGTGCTTCTTCTTCCAAAGAAAGAAGGCACATAAAGGACACAGCCCCCAGCTGGCTGCTAGCTGTGTTATATTTGGAACACCTTACCATTTGGAATATACAGTGGGTTGGTGGAAGTGTTGGCAAGTTGCGGCTTCCCCAATCCGAAGATGGGTTTTTTACTTGGAACTTGTACAAGCGGATACCTACTGTTGCGGACTATCGGCAACAGACTTGGACTATAACTATTGTCATTGTTTGCATGTTCTTTTTGTCTTTCAGGTTCCAGGATCCACTACTGGACATTATTCAAGGACATTCTTTCAAGTTTGATTTTATTGTGAAATCTAAAGATTTCAGACGGGGAGTGTCATGTCCCTCGACTTAGGTTTCTATTCACTGTCATGTTATGTTATATGCTCCTATTGCAGTTGCTTTGCTTTATTTAGTTTGTCCCTGCTATCTCCCTGTAGCTAGGCTCTGAGGTAATAGCTCCTCCCTTCATTCTGTGCCTAGTTGTCTTTCCTCATGGTTCCCATACTGTGTAGTCATCTCCTGCTCAACTCTGGCAAAATATCATCTTTTCACCTGCTGGTTTGTGTATATTACAAGTATTTCAGCCTGAAAATAAACTTCTCTGGAAACTTCCCACGTGCCTCTTCAGCTGAGTTGACGCTATCTGACAGTGTCTTGGTGTAAGTACCGGTTCAATACAGACATATACAGTGAGATTGTCTCAAGGGCCCTACAACTTACAGCCTGGTCATGGAGTCAGAATATGGTGTGTGTACCTCCCTCATGAGTAAGTATGGCCTGTTCAGTGATATTACATAGTATATACATTCATATGTAAACGCATACAGATATATGAGAAGGAAAGTTATCTGTCCCATAACTGTCTATATTTACTGACCTACTCTTCAGCTTCAACCCCTTGGGGACCGGGCCAATTTTGGCCTCGAAGACCATAACAATCTTACCTGCAAACGCTGATGCTGCTGCAGAATCAACTGTAGCCTCTGGTGCCGATGTGGCCGTCACGATGCAGGACCTGTGAGTGACGTCAGATCTGCACTGTCAGAAGCTGGGCGTTCTGAAGAGAAGAGGATGTTACTTCTCTTCAGAGCGCCCAGCTAGTGAAAGTATTAAAAACGCCCCGATGTACGCACATAATACACGCCCACTTGGACTTTTACTTTTAAACACACCCACTTGGACTTTTGCAAGCCTCATTTGCATAACTACAAAAATGGTCATAACTTGGCCAAAAATGCTCGTTTTTTTAAAATAAAAACGTTACTGTAATCTACATTGCAGCGCCTATCTGCTGCAATAGCAGATAGGGGTTGCAAAATCTGGTGACAGAGCCTCTTTAAAGGTTGTAAAGAGAACTAAAATGGTAATTTGTTGAATTTGCAGCATCAGGAGGTCATATTTACAGAAATCAAAAGCTCTTTCAATAAAAAAAAAAATTAACAGGCCAAGTTACATGTTAACATAGGACCCCTTCTTTGATATCACATTCACAATTCTTGCATCCATTGAATTTGTGAGTATTTGGACAGTTTCTGCTTGAATATCTTTGCAGGATGTCAGAATAACCTCCCAGAGCTTCTGTTTTGATGTGAACTGCCTCCCACCCTCATAGATATTTTGCTTGAGGATGCTCCAAAGGTTCTCAGTAGGGTTGAGGTCAGGGGAACATGGGGGCCACACCATGAGTTTCTCTCCTTTTATGCCCATAGCAGCCAATGACACAGAGGTATTCTTTGCAGCATGAGATGGTGCATTGTCATGCATGAAGATAATTTTGCTACAGAAGGCACGGTTCTTCTTTTTGTACCACAGAAGAAAGTGGTCAGTCATAAACTCTATGTACTTTGCAGAAGTCATTTTCACACCGTCAGGGGCTCTAAAGGGGCCTACCAGCTCTCTCCCCATGATTCCAGCCCAAAACATGACTCCGCCACCTCCTTGCTGACGTCGCAGCCTTGTTGGGACATGGTGGCCATTCACCAACCATCCACTACTCCATCCATCTGGACCATCCAGGGTTGCACGACACTCATCAGTAAACAACACGGTTTGAAAATTAGTCTTCATGTATTTCTGAGCCCACTGCAACCGTTTCTGCTTGTGAGCATTGTTTAGGGGTGGCCGAATAATAGCTTTATGCACGCTTGCAAACCTCTGGAGGATCCTACACCTTGAGGTTCACGGGACTCCAGAGGCACCAGCGGCTTAAAATACCTGTTTGCTGCTTTGCAATGGCATTTTAGCAGCTGCTCTCCTAATCCTATTCATTTGTCTGGCAGAAATCTTCCTCATTATGCCTTTATCTGAACTAACCCGTCTGTGCTCTGAATGAGCCACAAATCTTTTCACAGTACAATGATCACGCTTACGTTTTCTTGAAATATCCAATGTTTTCATACCTTGTCCAAGGTATTGCACTATCACACGCTTTTCGGCAGCAGAGAGATCCTTTTTCTTTCCCATATTGCTTGAAACCTGTGGCCTGCTTAATAATGTGGAACGTCCTTCTTAAGTAGTTTTCTTTTGATTAGGCACACATGGCAAACTAATTATCACAGGTGTCTGAGATTGATTACAATGATCCAAAGAACCCTAAGACACAATACCATCCATGAGTTTAATTGAAAAACTAATAATTAAATGTTTATGACACTTAAATCCAATGTGCATAATAATTTGGAACACGGTGTATGTGTTTGTTTATCTATATCCAACCTCACCAGAGCATGGACTACAGATGGTGAGGATTTCAGGCAACATTCGGCATAGTTGGAAATTATCTAATTTTCCTTATGCAGATGTAAAGATTATTTATTAATATATCGCTCCCTTTCACCTTTTGGCGTTGATCTTGTGTGTGCATTTTGCAGGGAGTATTTCCTAAATTTCTACCAATTTTGCTTATTTATCTAGTGAAAAAATCACGTAATGCACTGGTTAGGGAAAGCATGCTGCCTTATATCAATGAAGCTTGAAATTAACCTGAATGAATATTCTCTATCAGAAAGTCATACCCAGCAGATATGGTGGTTATTTAAGTTCTACCTTTTTCCTTTTGAAGTAGAAATCCCTGAAATTCCTGTAAATATTGATTTCTAGTCTTAAATGTTTTTAGAAACCAGTAGGAAATATTTATTTGCTCTTTCATTGCCCTTTACTTGATTTCTCTTCCTTCTGTTTGAAAGGAATATGGAATATGTACTATAGATAATGAAAATAAATTGAACCCATTTTAAATAATATTCATTATGACATTCAACATGTACAAATTCATCTTAAATGAAAAATTATTTTGAAAGGAAAAATATATTGGTCTGGTGAAATAAATGGAGGGTATCCTATAATATAAACAACCTTCAATTGCAAGAAAAAAAGGTAGAAAAATGCAAAAATATACAATGATTGTATAATGAAAACGTTTGCAGCTTTCTAATATACTTTATTAGAGATGAGCGAACTTATGAAAAGTTCGGTTCGGCTGGTTCGCCGAATTTCATGAAAAAGTTTGATTCGGACCGAACTAGTTCTGACCGAACCTGTAATTCAAGAAAGCCCCTAAAAATCGTGTAAAGCCCTAGAAGCCCTGTATAACACTCTTAGTTTACCCATGAGTGTATCCAAGTATCTTTGAGCTGTCTTTAAGGCAAAGTTAGTGTCAAAGTTACGCCAACATGTATGGCTATAGGAAAACGGATGGGACACGGTGATAACTAACAGAAACCACTGCACTTGTGCATGTTGTATGCTTAATGCATTGTTAAAAAAGGTACAAAAATTAACCATTTTTGGCGGCAGATGCCTGCCAGGGTTCATACATATAAGGTGGTAAAAGAAGAAGCAATGGCTTTTGACAAGCCCTCAAAAAATTTACCCTTTATGGTGGCAGATGCCTGCCAGGGTTCATCCATACATGGATGTAAAAGCAACAAGCAATGGCTTTTCACAAGCCTTCCAAAAATGTACCCTTTTTATTGGCAGATGCCTGCCGGGGTTCATCCATACATGGATGTAAAAGCAACAAGCAATGGCTTTTGACAAGCCCTCCAAAAATTTACCCTTTTTATTGGCAGATGCCTGCCGGGGTTCATCCATACATGGATGTAAAAGCAAGAAGCAATGGCTTTTGACAAGCCCTCCAAAAATTTACCCTTTTTATTGGCAGATGCCTGCCGGGGTTCATCCATACATGGATGTAAAAGCAAGAAGCAATGGCTTTTGACAAGCCTTCAAAAAATTTACCCTTTTTATTGGCAGATGCCTGCCGGGGGTTCATCCATACATGGATGTAAAAGCAACAACAAGCAATGGCTTTTCACAAGCCCTCAAAAAATGTACCCTTTATGGTGGCAGATGCCTGCCGGGGTTCATACATATATGGTGGTAAAAGAAGAAGTCATTACTTAGCCATTGCTTTTTCAAAGCCCTCAAAAAATTAACCCTTTTTGGGAGTAGCAACAGGTTTTGCATCTGGAAAGTGAAGAAGCTATAAAAGAACAAAAATGATTCCTTTTTTAGGATCATCTGGCAGTATCAGACGGCAGCAGGGATGGTGGATTGGTGGTAGAAGTTGTAGTAGCAGATCCAACAGCAGCAAATGTAAACAGACTGGACAGGACGGAATCCCGGTGGTTGTGTAGGCCAGCTTGTAGCAGAGAGCAGTGGACGTGGATTGGTGGTGGTTGACTGGTAGTAGTGGTGGTGGTGGACTACTGACAGCACGGGTGGTGGTGGTAGTAGTAGCTGCATCAACAGCATAGCACATTAAAAAAGAGTGGACAGGACAAAGCCCTGTGGTTGTTTTTCTGAGACTTGTCAGAGGTACTGCGGATGGTGCTGTGTATGAGGACCGGCGTCGGTTACTAGGCAGACACAGACAACATGGAAGATCAAGCCAAGGCTTCCTTTGGAACAAAACATGTGGAAAACAAACTTTGGCAGAATTTTACAATCCCCAAGATAAAAAGAGGACATTAAAAAAAGACTGTGGTGGGGCAGGCCTGCTTGTAGCAGACGGCAGTGGAGGTGTATTGGTGGTAGTAGAGGTAGCCAACGGACAGCAAGGGTGGTAGTAGTAGTAGTAGCAGCACATTAAAACAGACTGGACAGTCACAGGACAAAGCCCTGTGGTGGGGCAGGCCTCAGGCCTGCTTGTAGCAGACGGCAGTGGAGGTGTATTGGTGGTAGTAGAGGTAGCCAACGGACAGCATGGGTGGTGGTGGTAGTAGTAGTAGTAGTAGCAGCACATTAAAACAGACTGGACAGTCACAGACAAAGCCCTGTGGTGGGGCAGGCCTGCTTGTAGCAGATGGCACTGGGGGTGGATTGGTGGTAGAAGTAGTAGCAGCACCAACAGCGGCACATTAAAAAAAGAGTGGACAGGACAGAATCCCGTAGTAGCAGGCGGCAGTAGCAGGCGGCAGCGGCAGCAGCAGCAGCAATGTCAGATCTAATCAGTGGCATCAGGCACAGGGGTTTTAAAATCCTCACCGATCCACGCTTGATTCATTTTCAGAAACGTGAGATTTTCCAAGCTGTTGGCGGACAATCTTGTTCGCTTAGGGGTGACGAAGCCCCCTGCCGCGCTGAATACCCTTTCTGACGCTACACTGGAGGGTGGACAAGACAGTACACCCATGGCAAACTGGGCCAGTTCTTGCCAATGATCCAATCTGCTGACCCAGAAGTCCATGGGGTCTGGGATCAGGATTTCTGACGGAGAAAGGGCACATTCCAGGTACGAGTGAACCTGGTTGTTTAGGTGCTGGTGATGGTGAACATCCCTTTGGTGACTACGATGTGTGTCAGGTCGGGATATTGGATGTAAAAATGTTGTCATCATATTTTCCAAACTGAATTGGCTGCTGCTGCTGCCGTCGCTGCTGCCGCCTATTGCAGAGGTAGCTCTGCCAGAGGCGGTGGAACGATGAGACAGTGGGGAGCGGAGAGTGGCCCCCCGGTCAGACATGCTTGCAGCAGGTGTTTGCCGTTTGAAAACCGTGACAAGCTGGCTGCATAGCTTCTCTCGATAATAAGCCAATTTTGCCTCCCTCTCTGAAGGCGCAAAAAACTCCCCCATTCTGGCTTTATACCGAGGGTCTAAAAGTGTGGCTATCCAGTACTCATCTCTTTGCTTCATGCTAACAATACGACAGTCAGTGCACAAGTAATGAAGCATACAGCTCGCCATCCTGGCCAGCGTTTCAGAGGGTTGGTTCCATCTCCGCCCCATACTGCCATGGTTGTCCATCATCAAGGTCGTCGTCGTCATCTTCATCACTGTCATGTTGTGCGGCTGCCTCGTCCCCTATCCCTTCCTGTGATTCCATCTTCAAATCCAGCTCCTCTACAGGTCCTGTTTCCTCATCCTCATCCTCCTCCTCAACATCCATAGCCAGATGTGATCCTTCCTCCATCCTTTGCTGAATCGTCGCTGTGAACGTTTGCTCCAGAATGAATATCAGCGGCATAACATCGTTCATTCCGCTAGCGTCACGGCTCACAAATCGTGTGGCCTCTTCAAAGGGCCTCAAAACGTGACATGCATCTCTAACCAGCTGCCAGTGCCTGAGCTCGAAATTACACTGGCTCCAAACGCTGCCCGTCAGGAAATCATTCACGGCTTTCCACTGTTCGTACAGACGGTCCAACATGTGCAGGGTGGAATTCCAGCGTGTTGGAACGTCGCAAATCAGGCTGTGTTCTGGGAGATTGTTTTGACGCTGCAAGTCCAGGAGGGCGTGCTTAAATGCATACGAACGTCTAAAGCGAACGCAAACCCTCCTGGACATGGCCAGCACACCCTTCAAACCAACATATGATTTTAAGAAGCGTGTTATGACCAGATTGATCACATGTGCCATGCAAGGAGCGTGTGTCAGGTGACCTAGACGCAGTGCAGCCACAACGTTCTTCCCATTATCAGAGACCACATTGCCCAGTGTGAGTTTCAGAGGAGACAGCCAGCGTGCGATTTCCTCTTTGATGCACAGCAGCAGCTCCTGCCCTGTGTGGCTTTTCTCGCCCAGGCTCAGCAGGTGTAAGACAGCGTTGTGGCGCTTCACCTTGCACCTATGAAAAGAGGAGGGAGGAGGAGTGGAAGATACGCTGTGTCCTGTCGGGGACGGGAAGACCTCCATTGAGGAGGGCAAGGAGTAGGAGGAGGAGGATGGTAGGCGCCTGGTGTCTGGAGTTGAACCAGAAAGATACAAGCGTGGAGGTGGTAATGCCTGGCATTGCTGCGGTGGTGCATCGGACTGCAAAATATTGACCCAGTGGGCCGTGAAAGACATGTACTGTCCCTGCCCATAGTTGCTGCTCCACGTGTCGACGGTGGCATGTACCCTGCTGCACACGGATAATTGCAAGGACTGGCCCACCTTTTCCTCCACGTGCTTGTGCAAGGCAGGGACAGCTGTTTTGCAGAAGTAATGGCAACTAGGTATTCGCCACCTAGGCTGAGCGCACGCCATCAATTGCTTGAAGCCGGCGGAGTCGAGCAGGTGGTACGGCAGCGACTGCACCACCAACAACTTAGCCAGGTGTGAATTAAGCCGCACGACAAGTGGATGACTGGGTATATATTGTTGCTTATTGGACAACGATTCCGTAATGGATAACTGACGGAACGTAGGAGGAGCACTAGATGACAGTGGTGATGATGATGATGACAACAACGAGATGGTGGATAAGCCCTGGCTACTACTTAGATGACAGGGACTCGGAGGAGCAGCAGCAGCAGCGGCAGAGGGGTCTTCATTAGATGTACATGATGGTGGGGCATGTCGATTGTCCCACATGGCCTTGTGATGCCGCTCCATGTGTTTACGTAGAGCGGTAGTTCCTACATTGCTGCCCTGCCCACGCCTTACGTTCTGCTTGCAGATACGACACTGTGCCATGTTTTCATCCTCCGGGAAGGTACAGAAAAATTGCCACACGGCAGAGTACCATAAAGAGGTAGTACCACGTCCACCACCATCACCACCACCACCACCACCCGAGCTTGCCCCTTGTCTGGCAGGCTTTTTTCGGGAGCCTACACCAGTAGCAGCAGTGTCGCCGTCACCGGCTCCTGAGCTGAACCTACCGCTGCAACGTTTTGCAGATTTACTTCTGCCCCTACCTCGGCTTGGCTGTTTATCACTGCCAGTGCCGTCTCTACTACCCTCCTCCTCTAACGCCGTCATCATCACCTCGTCACCTGGTTCCCACGTCCTGTCTAAAACAACATCATCATAGCCCTCCTCATCATCCCCGCCACTTCTGTCACTGTGTTGTGATGTGACATCATGGCGGGCTCCATGCCCCCCTCATTACTGCGTCTGCCACCACGGCTACCACTAACACCCCCACTACCACAGCTATGCGTCTCGGACACCGCTTCCACCTCCACCGCCGCAACACACTCCGTTGGCTGACTCGCGGAAAACAAATCATCATCACTATGTTGTTCAGTATCTTCCTTCGCACCCGAGGAGATGTCTCTTAGGACTCTCAGGAAAGATGGCTTCCCGCTAGGAAGAGGGAGTGAAGACATAGATGATGGAATGGAAACGCTAGAAATACTCATATTACTACTGTCACTGTGCCAAGGAACTGTAGAGGATCTGGAATCCAACGAAACCTGGCTTGAAGCCAGATCGTCAGAGTCTTCCTGCTGAGATGACCGCGAGCCAGCCAACCAGTCCACAATGGCCGTGTTGTCTGAAATAACCCGCCCACCGGAGGAGATGGACAACTCTGGCTTGCTGATACTGCTACTACTACCAGCAGGCACATGGCTGCTGCTACTAGTAGAACTGGGCACATGTCTTGTGCCAAAAATGCTGGTACTGGCACCAACAGATCCAACATTTGGACTGAAAGAGGACATGGCATGGGTGTTTTTTCCTCTACCCCGTCCTTTCACAACCTTTTTTTTACCAGACATTTCACTGCTGGAGTGCAGCAAGTTGAATCAAAACCCCTTCCCCTACTAGAGGAATGAGGCCCTTATAAAATATTATTGGGACTGGCTGAAAATGAGTGACTGTGAATAGGTGGCAGTCAGTGTATGCTGTGACTTGTATAATAGCACCAAAGGCGCCGGCTGTACTTAATTAGCACGTTGAATTAAACCCTTACACAGAAATGAGGCCCTTTTAAATTGTTATTCGGACTGGCGGAAAATCAGTGACTCATAAGGTGCCAGTCAGCCAGGGAATGCTGGGCGTTGTAGTACTACAAAGGCTGCCTGTATTGCAAGTTGGATGTTAACCCATGCAACGGGGATGAGCCCCTTATAAAAGCTTATTCACACACTGGCTTGGCAAATGGCAATGAATGAGAATTTCTATCAGCCACTGTGCACTCAGGGAATGCTGGGCGTTGTAGTACTACAGCTGCCTGCCTGTATTGCAAGTTGGATGTTAACCCATGCAACGGGGATGAGCCCCTTATAAAAGCTTATTCACACACTGGCTTGGCAAATGGCAATGAATGAGAATTTCTATCAGCCACTGTGCACTCAGGGAATGCTGGGCATTGTAGTACTACAGCTGCCTGCCTGTATTGCAAGTTGGATGTTAACCCATGCAACGGGGATGAGCCCCTTATAAAAGCTTATTCACACACTGGCTTGGCAAATGGCAATGAATGAGAATTTCTATCAGCCACTGTGCACTCAGGGAATGCTGGGCGTTGTAGTACTACAGCTGCCTGCCTGTATTGCAAGTTGGATGTTAACCCATGCAACGGGGATGAGCCCCTTATAAAAGCTTATTCACACACTGGCTTGGCAAATGGCAATGAATGAGAATTTCTATCAGCCACTGTGCACTCAGGGAATGCTGGGCGTTGTAGTACTACAGCTGCCTGCCTGTATTGCAAGTTGGATGTTAACCCATGCAACGGGGATGAGCCCCTTATAAAAGCTTATTCACACACTGGCTTGGCAAATGGCAATGAATGAGAATTTCTATCAGCCACTGTGCACTCAGGGAATGCTGGGCGTTGTAGTACTACAGCTGCCTGCCTGTATTGCAAGTTGGATGTTAACCCATGCAACGGGGATGAGCCCCTTATAAAAGCTTATTCACACACTGGCTTGGCAAATGGCAATGAATGAGAATTTCTATCAGCCACTGTGCACTCAGGGAATGCTGGGCGTTGTAGTACTACAGCTGCCTGCCTGTATTGCAAGTTGGATGTTAACCCATGCAACGGGGATGAGCCCCTTATAAAAGCTTATTCACACACTGGCTTGGCAAATGGCAATGAATGAGAATTTCTATCAGCCACTGTGCACTCAGGGAATGCTGGGCGTTGTAGTACTACAGCTGCCTGCCTGTATTGCAAGTTGGATGTTAACCCATGCAACGGGGATGAGCCCCTTATAAAAGCTTATTCACACACTGGCTTGGCAAATGGCAATGAATGAGAATTTCTATCAGCCACTGTGCACTCAGGGAATGCTGGGCGTTGTAGTACTACAGCTGCCTGCCTGTATTGCAAGTTGGATGTTAACCCATGCAACGCGGATGAGCCCCTTATAAAAGCTTATTCACACACTGGCTTGGCAAATGGAGAATTTGTATTGCAATTTGGATGTTGAGAGTAGACTCCCGCTGTAGTGGATGAGCCCCTTCGATTGCTGGATTCCTGGCTTTTAGATTCCTAAAGCTTTCCCTTACTGCACAGAGATGCTATCCCTACAGCTCCTGTCTCTAAAATGGCCGCTGAGCTCCGTGCATAGACTTTTATTGCAGGCTTGAGCCCGCCCCTATGCTGCCTCCCGATTGGCTGGGAGAGCCGTTTGCAAGGCATTATGGGGTAGCCTGATGTCAGGTGATATTTTGAAATCCTCCATTTTAGATCTAACATGTGGCAGGCGCCAAAATGTAGCCAGGTTCGGTCAAAACGTGTTCGGCCGAACCCGGTGAAGTTCGGATTCGCTGCGAACCGAACTTTTCACGATGTTCGGACCGAAACCGGGTTCGGTTGTCCCGGTTCGCTCATCTCTATACTTTATGTTTAAGTTCCTCTCCTTTATTCAAGATCTTTGCTTGCTGGCAGAGGAAAGGGACATTCATCATTTACATCCAAAGGTTGAAAATCTGTATTGACCATGTTCAACGGAAACAGGTCGGGAGCGCACTTGGGGGTTCCTAGTATCTGGAAACCTCTTCTGAGCATTATTTCTGCCACTACTGTGGGGAGCTTATGAACGAATTATTACGTTCAATGGGAGCAGCAAAATCCCAATGCAGAGAGCTCCCTCTAGTGGCAGCTGCAGGTAAAATATTATTATCATGTTAGCCTATGGCTGTTTAAAGGCAAGCAAGGGAGCTGTTTAAATCTCTTTATCAGAAAACCAGAGTCCTAGTATTATATCTATCTATCTATCTATCTATCTATCTATCTATCTATCTATCTATCTATCTATCTATCTATCTATCTATCTATCTATCTATCTATCTATCTATCATGTATAATGTATATCAGTATTAACTCCTCAACACCTTAGACTGCCATTTATATTAGGAAGTAACCTCTAAACAAGTTTGCTTTATGAAAATTTTTTCCATTTTTTTCCTCCTCCAATAGGGGACTTTAACAGATGATTTTTAGTTTTTTTCGTAGCTTTATTAAACTTTGTTTCTATTTTTTTCCCCTTCCAATGGGGGACCTTTACAGAAGATTTTTACTTTAATTTTATAATGCACTGGAATACCCTTTCACCATCGACCACAGACTTTTTTACATCCTTGCCGCCGCTCATAGTGTTCATATATCCTGTGTATCTTCTACTACACAAGACACAAGGGGAGAGAACAGGAGCTTTAACTGCTTTCTTACTACTGCCATTGGTTCAAAAGTTAATGTCTCTGTAAAAAAAATAAAGAAAATACTTTTTTTTTAAAAATACAACTTAAGAAGTAAACATCACAAGACAGTAAATAACATACACATCTAGTATCCCCTTAGGGTGTGTTGACATCAGCGTTTGTTTCCGCTGAGGGATTCCGTCTGAAGTTTCTGTCGGGTTAACCCCTTTGCGGAAAGGCAATCGGAAACCTCAGCTTCCGTTTCCCTCACCAATGTACTCAATGGTGACGGAAACCTAGCGAATGGTTTCCGCCTGTCACCGTTGTGACAGGGTTCCATCGTTTTGACGGAATAAATAGCACATTGTGTCTTTATACTTTGGGCAATTATTCATGGTCCTTTGTCCTTTAATGATATTGGAGATTATAACCAGCCGTTGTGGCGTATTTAAACTAATCTCTTTGATGTTATCCCAGATTTCATCCTCGGATTGAACAATTTCAGAGCTATAAAGATTTTTTTAAAATTTTCTAAATGTTTCTGCAATATCTGTAGGGGTATTTTTAATTATTCCTTGCTCATCTCTCACATCCACAATTTGTTGACCACTGTTTTGGTAATCAATAATCCTAGCCAATGTGAGCTTTTATTGAAACTGATTTTTTTTTATTTTCCTGCATTTATCTTTGCCCATACTGAGATTTGATCTAACCAATAAGTTACGTTTACATTTCACTCCACCTCAATGAACATTAATTTATGGCCTAAAAATCCACAATCCTAATACCCCACCTCTCTTGTTCTAGCTAACAATTTTGGATTTCCCTGTAGTAGATCTATTCCTGATAGAGTACACTATGTTTTAGACATTCAAAAATACAGGCTGTTATTGGGATATTTAGAATGCCATATACCCAGACAACCAAAATCCCCTGCTAACTTAATAGTTTTGTATGATCCTCATTTTGGGATTTAGTATCATGCATTGTTTTCCTATCCAGTTCTTCAAACATCACCATATTGAAAACCACTACATCTGCCACAATCACATCCTCCCAGCCCAGTAAAAGCTCATACATTATTATTGGACAAAACAGGGTGGGGGTGTGTGGGCATGTATATATACGTTGGCAAAAAGTATCTGCACATTGTTATACATACCCCATAACTCTACTGTTTATTTATTTTATTGTCACAGTTAAATTGAATCCCCTCCCATTTTTTTATAGGGTAGGTGTATAACCAATAATAAATATGGCTTCAGACAATCAAAGATTGAGAAAGATTGAACATTTTATGTTTTCAGACATTCCCCTAATGTTCCAAGAACATATTTTTAGTTTCAATAGATTTTTATTGAACAATTTTCTGAAAATGTAACAAAAACACAGACTCACAGAGTCGCACATATAGTAATACAATAATACAAAGTACAAAGTGAAGTAGGCCAACATGGCCTCATATCCAATCCTACATATCGTGAAAGTTTATGATTTCAAGAACATATTTTTAAAATAATAATCTTTAATTAAAAAGGGGAAAAACACCTACACCCCTCTTCTGCATCCAAAAGAAAACCCCAACCCAAACCACATTGTTGCTCTTCGAACCCGAGAGCACTTCTCAACCATTACTGCCTTAACTACCTGCAACTGCCCATCTAGTTTTTTGTATTTCTTATAATCAGTACAGCATTTCTTTAACAGAACTTTGAAACTACAGTCCTTCAGATCCATTTATGATTTTATTTATATGGAAACGACCACCACCGCCGTTTTCCTCTTTCTGTTGCGCCTGCGCACTTTTCCCTTTTCTCCTCTATCTTCTCAAGCGTGAGCGCGCATAACCTACGCGCTCACCTTTCATGCCGCCACTTCATCCTCCCCCGCTCTTCACAATATTTCTTCCAGACGTCTTCAGCCATGCGCGGAGTCATAATTATTATCAGATGCCACACACTGCGCTTGCTCCCCCTATGTTATCTCTATATGCTTATATAGAGATAATTTAGAGAGTTTTGGAACAAGCCCATTATGTTGGTATTGTATTATAGTAGTCTCGGGAGCGCGCAGATACACCAAGCAGCGTTGTAAATCTATTACAGCACTACTTGCCAGTGAAGTGTGATATTTCGTAAAAAAAAAAAAAAGAACATCTTAGATTGAAATTGATGAAATAAAAAATAATATTTTCATTACAATAAATATTTTAAGTGGAAAATTATCAATTATTAATATGTAAAATTTTAAAAACTTAGGGCTAACTTGGGAATAACCCTTTAAGATCATGTCCAAAGTTTTAGCAACTACACCGTGTTCCAAATTATTATGCACATTGTATTTAAGTGTCATAAACATTTAATTATTAGTTTTTCAATAAAACTCATGGATGGTATTGTGTCTTAGGGGCTTTGGATCATTGTAATCAATCTCAGACACCTGTTTTAATTCGTTTTCCAGGTGTGCCCAATCAAAGGAAAACTACTTAAGAAGGATGTTCCACATTATTAAGCAGGCCACAGGTTTCAAGCAATATGGGAAAAAAAAGGATCTCTCTGCTGCCGAAAAGCGTGAAATAGTGCAATACCTTGGACAAGGTATGAAAACATTGGATATTTCAAGAAAACTTAAGCATGATCATCGTACTGTGAAAAGATTTGTGGCTCATTCAGAGCACAGACGGGTTCATTCAGATAAAGGCATAATGAGGAAGGTTTCTGCCAGACAAATGAATAGGATTAGGAGAGCAGCTGCTAAAATGCCATTGCAAAGCAACAAACAGGTATTTGAAGCCGCTGGTGCCTCTGGAGTCCCGTGAACCTCAAGGTGTAGGATCCTCCAGAGGTTTGCAAGTGTGCATAAAGCTATTATTCGGCCACCCCTAAACAATGCTCACAAGCAGAAACGGTTGCAGTGGGCTCAGAAATACATGAAGACTAATTTTCAAACCGTGTTCTTTACTGATGAGTGCCGTGCAACCCTAGATGGTCCAGATGGATGGAGTAGTGAATGGTTGGTGAATGGCCACCATGTCCCAACAAGGCTGCGACGTCAGCTAGGAGGTGGCGCAGTCATGTTTTGGGCTGGAATCATGGGGAGAGAGCTGGTAGGCCCCTTTAGGGTCCCTGACGGTGTGAAAATGACCTCTGCAAAGTAGGTAGAGTTTATGACTGACCACTTTCTTCCATGGTACAAAAAGAAGAACTGTGTCTTCCGTAGCAAAATTATCTTCATGCATGACAATGCACCATCTCATGCTGCAAAGAATACCTCTGTGTCATTGGCTGTAATGGGCATAAAAGGATAGAAACTCATGGTGTGGTCCCCATGTTCCCCTGACCTCAACCCTATTGAGAAACTTTGGAGCATCCTCAAGCAAAATATCTATGAGGGTGGGAGGCAGTTCACATCAAAACAGAAGCTCTGGGAGGCTATTCTGACATCCTGCAAAAGATATTCAAGCAGAAACTGTCCAAATACTCACAAATTCAATGGATGCAAGAATTGTGAAGGTGATATCAAAGAAAGGGTCCTATGTTAACATGTAACTTGGCCTGTTAAGTTTTTTTTGATTGAAAGAGCTTTTGATTTCTGTAAATATGATCACCTGATTCTGCAAATTCAACAAATTACCATTTTAGTTCTCTTTACAACCTTTAAAATATTTTGATCTCTGTTGTGCATAATAATTTGAAACAGTGCATTTTGAGTTTTTTAGTTCTAAAAAAAAATCTGTTATCATTAGGAGATTTGTTCAATAAAATTTGCATTATACTCCAACGGTTGATGGCTTGAAGATTATACTGACTGTCATTTGCATAGACTATTTAGGAAAATCAGTGAAAAATAACATTTGCATAATAATTTGGAATGCGGTGTAGATTAAACACCTTTTTACATAATTCTATACACAGAGACCAAACAGAATTGATCACCTACAAGCAGTCTGGAGACCCAACTGGAGATCTATAGACATAATAACTGCAGTTTGCTCTGGATGTGATGAAGGGGGAATTAACCACAGTATGCTTCTAAGCTAAGATCCACAGAAGCAATTTCACTCCCTGTAAGGGAACTACCTTTTTTTATTCTAGGCAAAATGAGATTCGGGTCTTATTTTCTTACTCTCTTAAAATAATTATTTGATTGACCTAGGGCATGGGTGTGCTTGACGTGGTTTCTGTCCAATTCCATATCAATATACAGAGGAACTCGACAGGGCTGTCCTCCTTTTACCAGCCTTGGTCACCCTGGCTCTATAACATTTAGCTAATTGAATGTGATCCAGCCAAAATATCAAAGGGGTCAGGATGTGCTCAGTCAAGCACAAATGCAGCCTATTCGTTAATGAAGTTCTAATGTTTATTACTTCTCCACTTTCTACACTGCTAAAAGTTTTCCAGACCCTTGATAACTCTGGAACTTTATCAAACTTTAAGTTTAACAATAACAAATCTGTGGAGCTTGAAGTGGTTTTCCAACCGATAAAAATTGATGGCTCTGCAGCCCCTTTAAAGCAGCTGATCGGCAGGGGTCCCGAGAGTAGGACCCCACCCATCAGCTATTAATGGCCTATCCTGAGGATAGGCTATCAATTTTTATCCGCTGGAAACCCCCTTTAACCTGATACTCCCAGCCTGACTAATTAAACTCTTAAAAACTAAACTCTAACTAATATATTAGGGTTCAGACTGACGACCTCTATTGATACACTATACTAGGCTAACTTCATGGTTGCCAGAAGTAAACATGGTGATGCAATAAGCAGTGGTAATAGTCCCATCGGTTTAAGATCAACGGGTGCACAAAAAGTGGTGCCTTCCAATTTATCACATCATATACATATGCATCATATAGTGCGTGTATATATATATATATATATATATATATATATATATATATATATATATATATTAGTATGCCTGTTCTGCAGATGTCTTCAGCCGTTCCTCCTGCCCCATCATCCGTACGATTGTCCAATCGAAGTGCTCCCTGAAGTTTCACCTCCTCGTTGGTTGGGTTTATCCTCTCTCCTTGCCTGACACCCAAGCCATGTCTGCATACGTCAGGTAGAACCTCGAGAGGGGGTTTATCAGGAAGTCTACTTCTCCAGCCAGAGCTGGATTCTTCTTCGTAGAAAACAACGTTGGATCTCTCCGGCCATGTAGCGACTACCGTGGTTTAAACCAAATTACTGTCAAGAACAAATACCCCTTGCCGCTAATCTCTGAGCTCTTCTACAGAATTCGTGGGGCCAAGATTTTCACAAAGCAAGATCTGCGCAGGGCTTAAAACTCGATCCGTATCCGCAAAGGTAACAAATTTTAAACCGCATTCAACACCCGAGACGGTCACTACGAATATCTCGTGATGCCCTTTGGATTGTGTAATGCTCCAGCTGTCTTCCAGTAAATTACATCTTCCGGGATCTACTGTATATCTGTGTGGTGGAGCACTTCTCTTTCAAAGAAACTCCAAGGGTAAGGCAGTATCCTGTGGCTTCCTCTCAAAGCTCTTCTCTCCTTCAGAACAAAACTACTCCGTTGGGGACCATGAGTTACTGGCCGTTAAATTAGCCTTAGAAGAGTGGAGGCATTTGCTAGTGGGGCTGCTCATCTTATTTTCATTTACACTGATCACAAGAACCTCACTTATTTAGAGTCTGCACAATGGCTGAACCCTCGTCAAGCCAGATGGTCACTGTTCTTTGCCAGATTCCACTTCCTACTTCATTTCCGTCCTGCTGATAAAAATATAACGGCCGATGCACGGTCTCGTTCGTTTGAGACAGATGACCTAGAAGAGGATCCTCAGCATATTATTGACCCTTCCTGTTAACACTCTGCAGATTAAAGGCATTCCTCCTGGGAACATTTTTGTTTGTCCTATTGGCAGGACGAAAATTCTCATCTGGCGTCATAATTCCAAGCTGGCAGGTCATTCCGGTATTTGTAAGACTCGGGACTTTATCTCTCGCAGTGACTGCAGTATCCGTGTCCGTGTCAAGTTCATTGTCCGTCACGATTTCAGTATCCGTGTCCAGTGTCCGTGATAAGTCCAGTATCTTTGTCCAGTGTCTGAGACCAGTTCCGCTTTCGATAATCCAGCGCAAGACAGCTTCCGATAATCCAGTACAAACCAGTTTACAATAATCCAATATAAACCATATTCCGATAATCCAGCATAAACCAGCTTCCAATAATCCAGCACAAGCCCGCTTCCAGCTATTCGGCACCATACTGCCGTCCAGGTACCACCAACCAGTGACTGTTTTATATTTGTTTGACCAGGTAATACTCCATTTCGACGGTTTGTCCGGTGGGTCCACATCCCTGGTGGACGCAACAGCCATAAATCCAAAATAATAACATGCATAGTTTCCACATACAGATGTAGGAATATTTATCTTGACTATTAATGCGTTAATTACACAATGGCAAGAAATTTTACCTAGACTTTTACAATGGCTTTTCAATGGCTTTTGTTTTGTTTCCTTTTGTGTGATATCATGCTGCAGAAAGTTATCAGGGTCAAGATAAACTTTAAGTGTAAATACCTATACTGATCTAGACCACAGACAAATGTCTCAATAAGCGTCCGCACATATCAAAGCATAGAAAATCAATACCTAAAAGTGTAAGTGAGGACATATCAATATCCAGAAAAATATAATAATACAAAGTACAAAATATGTACCGTGCAAAATACAAATACTTTATTGAATTTATAATAAAAACAGATTGGCCATCAAGACCTAAAAATAGACATACAATTAAAATACAATAGTGTGGTGATGAGTAGGGACTACAAAAATGACATACTGTTGTCATACAAACAGAATATGATGTAATGCAGCTTTAGTAGGTTACACGGAAAAGCAAGTTACATGTACAAGGGTCAATTATGAGACAAAAATACAATTGCATAAGCACCAAGAAATAACCAAACATGAGGGCCCTAGACCAAGTACCAACCCGTGTGCTGCATAATGAGCCCAAACAAACAGTCACCACACTAAGAGCACCGACGCGCATTTCGCCGTCAGCTTTTTCAAGGGGTGAATAATGTAGGTATCTTTATCTTGACTCAATGCGTTAAATACACAATGGCAAGAAATTTTACCTAGACTTTTACAATTGCTATTCAATGGCTTTTGTTGTGTGATATCATGCTGCAGAAAGTTATCAGGGTCAAGATAAACTTTGCTACTGTCACAGCTGTGGGGTATGTCGAACCACTGGGCCGCTCCGCCATAGTGGAGTAGCAGCTGGTCAAACGAGAGTCAATAATAGTCTCTAGATCAAGAGTATCTGGGTAGATGACTTGTGCCGAATAATCAGAAGCTGGCTTGTGCTGGACTATTGGAAGCTGGCTTGTGCTGAACAACAGGACTTATCTCGGATACAAGACACGGATACAGAAGTCGTCTCGGGCTCTGGACTTTGTACGGACACCAGACACAGATACTGAAGTCGTCAGGGACAATGGATTTGGCATGGACACCCGACACGTATACTGGAGCCGTCATGGACACAGAACTTGGCACGGACACCGGACACGGACAATGAAGTCGTCATGGACACTGTACTTGGCACTGACACCGGACACGGACACTGGACTTGACACCGAACACAGACATATGATATGGGATACAAGATACAGGATACGGGAAACAGGATATAGAATACAGGATAAAGCTTGGGAACCTTTGCAGACCAACACAGGTTAGATACAACATTGCTCAGGCAATGTGGAAGTGGGCAAAGTTTTTCTTAAAGTCCCGGGTATGCTGGAACAAAGTTCCTGGCGTGCACTCTGCAGGCATCAGCAGGAAGGGAAAGCAGTGTGCGCCGGCGTCTCTGAGGAAGGAGATGCCGGCCAGGTTTCAGAGTCCTGCGGTCGCAGCTTCCGGTAAGCGGGAACTGCCGGCGGTCAGTGACCGCAGGCATTACAGCTATGTCTGTAATGTCAGGCATGTTGCCCAAAAAAAACATCCATAGTTCCAATAGCCACTGCTCCCACATAATGTCAGCCATTGTGCTCACAGCCAAAGTTCCCTAAGAAAATAACCATACAGAAACAATCCCCAAAGACTCAGAGACCCAATAGACAGATACAGTATATTTCCCACAAACATAGCTCCATTAAAACAGTCAAGGCTATTTACTTCCCTGATTCACGTTTTCTCAGTGTCCTCTTCCACTGACTAGAAACAAGTAAGCAGCCAATCACTAGTCTCTCAAATGTAACTTACCTCCCTAAGAGATTAGCTCAGTAAAGTGAGTGTTCTATCTGACACAAGTGTGCTTCAAGACTCTTACTGCAGAGGTACATGTGTGCTGCAATTAGAAAGTGGCACAAAAGTGTCAATTCCCACATGCCCCACATCAATCACTACTGTCTGAGTACTGACAGTAGTCTCTTGGATCAGTCTGCTCTGTCCTTGATGGAGTCCAGATGTCTACTTTTTGCCAGACCAGTGGTGGATTAAGTAGACCATAGGCCCTGGGCTTTTCCTCAAACTTGGGCCCCTTCTCCACCCTGCCAGGATATGTCTATACTCAACACCACCTTTCTGTGCTAGCATTGACAAATGGGTGTTACGATTCCCCATATCAAACGGCTGTGTCCCTCCTCCTGACAAGGGGAATGGTAACACTAAGTTGTCTATTAGTCCTGGGCTGCACAGAGAATTTTAGTGGAATACAAGGATTTCTCATAGCTGACATTTCAGGAGTGGTGACAGCTCCTATATAAATTCAGTAACTCACAGGTGACATCTTCTCGATGTGAGTCATTCTCTTTTCTTCTCCATCTGATACAGACCCTTATGGTGACTTTTTCTGACCACTGCAGAGTTTCTTGATGAGATATATTCTCCCCTTGCTTCTGAAGCTATTTCCAGCCTCTATAGCAATGCAAAAATTCAGACACCAAACACCCTAAATTCTTCCTTATCTCAGAACAGACCCCTAAATTATTCTAGACCACAGACAGGACCCCTAAGCAAATTCAGAACTCAGGCCTATATATTAACTCAAACAAATAAATTCAGACCCCAGAACAGACCTTAGAATAAATACAGACCGTAGACCTTCCAAACCGTTAAAGTTCCAAGACCAGACCACCTAAACAAATAATAAAGACCACCTAAATAATAAAGACAAAATTGAGACCCCGGGCCCCCTAAACTAACAGACCCCAGACCAGACCCCATAAATACAGATCCCTAAACTAATACAGACTCCAGACCTGACCCCTTAAACTAATGCAGACCCCAGACCAGACCCACTAAATATAGACCCCAGGCCAGACACCCTAAACTAAAACAGACCCCAAACACCTTAAACTAATACAGTCCCCAGACCTCACCCCATATAATAATACAGACCTCAGGCCAGACCCTCTAATTCAAGAGACCCCTGCCAGACCAACTAAATACAGTCCCCAGACTCATAAACTAATACAGACCCCAGACCAGAACCCCTAAACTAATACAGACCCCAGACCAGACCCCTAAATACAGACCCCAAACCCCCTAAATACAGACCCCCTAGAACCCTTAAGCTAATACAGACCCCACAACCCAGACACCATATACTTACAAAGCAGCTTACACTCTTTACTATGGAGTCGTGCTGCTCTACTCTCCTGCTTCAGACCTGCCCACATGGTTATATAACATTATGTCTGCAGGTCTTTCAACAGCAACAAGTCAAGCAAACATTTGGTAATCTGACCTAACGTCTGCAGGTGATACACACAGCAGTTTTGCCTATATGTATTTTTTGGACAGTCATGGCTTCCCCAGCAGCCTCGTTTACCGGGCGGCCTCCCCAAACGCCTCTATGATAATCCACCACTGGTCCACATCGACAGTAGATTGCAGAAGTATCACATACTGAATAATAAAGGAAGGAAAGAAAGATATTTGGAAATAAGCCTTGCTTGAGAGTGTGAAAAAATATGTTGTAATTGCAGCCACATTGGTTGTCAAATATTACAAAGTGGCTGAAGAGAAATTTGTACAACTTGACAGATTAAGGAACTCATTTTGTCATTGTTTTAATTTATAGTTTAGTGTTTGTAATGGGGAGTTGGTTTATCATTTATTTTGGCCTTTCTAAGGATTTAAACCGAAATCTGCCAGTGTTAAGAAATAAGCAATAAGAGAGAGTAACCTTTGTAATAACATAATAGGCACCTAACAAATAATACGCTTAAACATTGTTACTTTCTGTGGGAGGGAATGGCCCCCTATTAAAGAAAATGAATGACTTTCTAGCACTAATACCTTACTAGATGTAATTAAATACTTTCCTAACAATACTGCAATACTTTGAATCTTTAAAACTAATTAATAGCTTCCTGTCGTTAATTATCTTACTGAAAATAAAGATATGTTCCCTGATTGTTACAAATTGTTACCTAAAGCTAACTAAACTAATGAGTGCCAGGAGACACAGAGCATATTTTTTTAAATTTGCCCTAAATTGTAATAATATCTAACACAATATGCTATAGAAAATCAACGTTTCCATTTTGTGGCATATGGTAAAATGTAGCCACCTGGAATCATTGAAATACATGAATACATTCATGAATGGGAAGATTAAACTACTCACCGGTAAAAACAATATAATCACATTAACACATGTATAGAGCAACATCAGTCATTCATTAAATTATAGATATTAAAGTATATGGAGGTATCAAATTTAAAGGGGTTGTCCAGGCACAGAGTGGTTTGTTATCCTTTAAGGGGCAGTTACTTTTTCACATAAGCGATAAAAATGTTGGATAACTGTGCTCCATAAATACATGCAGTAATAATTCAAAACTATGCTATGTATGTACTCAGGATTAAGTCGTTTGATAATACTGTGTTTGACAAATATCTAAAAAGAGAAGACAATACTAAGCCAACTTATTTTCCCTAATCATAGCATCATAGCGAAGCCACCATTAGGATTGGTAATCGCGATAACATCATAATATTCTAAAAACTTGTTTGAATGACCCCTGAGAGTTTCGTCAGCTCATGTATAAGCATTTTTTTTATTAAGATTGATGGGGTAGATTCATGCAGCATTTGTTTGGCAAGCTTCATATATAGAAGAATATATCAGAAGCCATCACAGACAGTTATATATTTCATCATCTTCTGGAACATTTTCACAATGACTCATGCAGGCTGTCAATTTTCCTTCATAGTAACTGTGGCATCAATTTATCTAGCTCTACCAATGTAACATATGCTGTGTATCTTATATGAAGAAGTACAGAAATTGTGCTTGAAGTTTCAGGATTATCAGCGGGGTTCTCTTTCTGGGACATGTCTTTTTGTGTCTTTTTTTGCATGGTATGTCTTTATTTAACATAGTTTTTTGTCATCTGTCCTAATTTTTATCTATAAATCAACCATGGCATTTCCTGAGCAATATGCTGATCATTATACCAGAACTCTTTAAGTGTACCATGTTGCGTGTAATTGATACATTGTTACCCTTGTTAACACAATCATAAATAACTAATTGGAGTTACTGTATATAGTTGGTTTCCATGGTGTGGTTTAGAAAAAAACATAATAATAAAAAAATAATAATAATATATCCACAAGTGAGGTAATGACTAATTCATGAAAGTTAGGGCTACTGTGGAGTCATCTTGCACGTGGCACATGTTAAGGGGGACCCAGCTCATGTTGGCCTATAAACGTCTTCACCATGCACCTGTACAAGACTCCCTCTCTCTATAAAGCAGCTAAATGATAACATAGTAACAAGTAATATGTAAGGCTAAAAAAGGGCATAAGTCCATTCAAATGTTGCCTAAGGCCCCTCCTGAACTCTGTCAGTGAATTCACCAGGACAACTTCCTCTGGTAGAGAGTTCGATAGTGTGACTGCTCTTACAGCAAAGAATCCGCTTCTAGGTTGGTGTAGAAACTTTCTCTCCTCTAGAAGTAGAGGATGCCCCCTGGGTATTAATAAATCATGAGAGAGTTCTCTGTATTGACCTTTGACATATTTATACATAGTTATTAGCTCACGCCTCAGCCGTCTTTATTCTAAACTAAACAACCCCAATTTTCTGACTAATAATTACTAAAGTGGTAGACTTATGTTCTTATGTCCACTGGTGCCCAAAACGTATTTATTAATAATAGGTAACAGATAGATAGCTGTAACGTCTATGGCCACGGCCCGTCGATCGGTCGTAAACCCCGACGGCCGTGGCCATGGACAGCTTACCTGCCTGCAGCGTCGTCCCCCAGTCAGGCGCCGGCACTCTCTTCCGGGTTACGAGTGTCTCCGGCGGGTGCGCGCGCCTGCGCGTGCACGGCCTTAAAGGACCAGTGCGCGCGTTTTGCAAAAAACTGCAATCTGGCCCAGGATGCCCTGGGCTATAAAAAAGGGCTCTGCCCTCTTGCCCTTTGCCAGAGCGTTGTTAGTTTTCCCGTTGTTCGTCTTGCTTATGGTCTCCCAGTGTCTTCCAGCCTCCCAGTGTACCTTGCTCCTGTATTCCATATCCCGTATCCTGTTTCCGTGCTACCTAGTGCTATTGCCGTGCTGTGCTACCTACCGTGCTGTGCTACAGTCTACGCTACCCTGCTACGCCTCACCGAACGACTTCCCACCGCCTGGTTCTGGACGTGTCCGCCTCGCCACTGCCTACGATTGCTTCAGGTACTCTCACCGAACCATTGAACTGTGTACCTTCCGGTTTGGCCAGCTGCCATCCCCGCTACGCGGTACGGCCCAGTGGGTCCACACCCCGCATCGTGACAGTACGCTCTGGCCATGGACCCCGCTGGCCAATTCAAGGGCTTGTCACCCTCCCAAGCCATGCAGGCGGATCTGCTGGATCTCCGAGCTAGGCAGGACCAGCTCCTCGTGGCCGTGGACTCTATGGCGCAGCAGCTAGGGACGCTAGTTGCCTCCATTCCTGCTTCTGTGCAAGTTCCTCAAGCCGACCCTCCTGTTGCTCCTCCTGGCAGTTCCTGTACGGACCCTCGGTTCTCGCTGCCATTGCCCTCTCGGTTTGATGGAGACGCCAGTGCTTGTCGGGGGTTCCTGAACCAATGCCACATTCATTTTACCCTGCACTCTCGGGCATTTCCGTCAGATGGAGCCAAGATCGCATTTATCATCTCGCTCCTGACCGGCAAGGCCCTGGCATGGGCTAACCCTATCTGGGAACGTCAGGGACCCGAGACCCGAGACTTCCAGGAGTTCGCACGAATATTCCGAACCGTTTTTGAGGAACCTGGACGAGTCTCATCAGCCGCCACCGCCATCTTCAACCTTCGCCAAGAGGACAACTCCGTGGGCGAGTATACTATTCAGTTCTGGACTCTGGCAGGAGAGCTATCCTGGAACAATGAGGCATTTGTGGCATCCTATTGGCATGGCCTGTCGCCCGAGATCAAGGACGAACTGGCTGCTCGAGACCTGCCTCCCGCGTTGGACGACTTGATTCTGCTTGCCACTCGGGTTGACATAAGGCTGAGGGAGACATCCCATGAGGTTCGTCAGGAGCGCCGGCGTCCTAGACTGGCGCCCAACTTTCAGCAACCCCTCTTGCCTGCTTCTATCGCTTTGCCTGAGGTTCCGATGCAAGTTGACCGACTAAAATTATTGGTCCAGGAGAATCAGCGCAGGCGCACCTCTGGACTGTGCTTATATTGCGGCCTCGCTGGCCACGTCGTGCGTCTGTGTCCTCACAAGCCAAAAAACCCCAGCGCCTAGGCTTGGTTGGAGAGACAACCCTGGGCGTCAACACATTGAAGCAAGAACTCTCCTCCAAACTATTTATCCCTGTAACCATTATTGCTGGCGAGAGGTCTCATCAGGTCTCCGTATATCTGGACTCCGGCTCTGCAGCCAACTTCATCTGCCAGGATCTTGTGGATCTCCTGCAGTTGCCCACTATCCCGCTTGAAAGGCCGTTGATCGTTGCCTCGGTGGATGGACTGCCATTACCAGACCCAGTTGTGTCCGTAACCAAGCCGTTGAAACTCCAAGTGGGAGCCCTTCATGCTGAGATCATCTCTCTGTTCGTCCTGTCCAAGGCCGTCAACCCCGTGCTGCTGGGGTTGCCTTGGCTTCGTCTGCACGCCCCCGTCCTGGATTGGAACTCTGGAGAGGTTCTCCAGTGGGGCCCGAAGTGTCTTGACCGCTGTCTGAGTCACATCCAGTCGCCACAGCCCGCTCCTCTTCAGTCGTTGGCAGGTTTGCCCCTCTGTTTCTCTATGTTCGGCGATGTCTTCAATAAAAAGGAGGCCTAGACCTTGCCGCCACACCGGGCATATGACTGCCTAATCGACCTGGTTCCAGAATCATCTCCTCCTCGTGGTAGAGTGTATCCTCTCTCCTTGCCAGAGACCCAGTCCATGTCAGCTTACATCAAGGAGAACCTGGAGAGGGGTTTCATTCGTAAATCTTCATCCCTGGCCGGAGCAGGGTTCTTCTTTGTTAAAAAGAAAGATGGATCATTACGACCTTGCATCGACTACCGAGGTCTAAACCAGATCACGGTGAAGAACAGGTACCCTCTGCCTTTAATTTCTGAACTGTTTGATCGCATACGGGGGGCAATTTTTTTTTCTAAACTGGACCTGCGGGGGGCCTATAATCTGATCCGGATTCGTCGAGGTGACGAGTGGAAGACTGCCTTTAATACTCGTGATGGGCATTACGAATACTTAGTCATGCCCTTCGGCCTGTGTAACGCTCCCGCAGTATTCCAAGAATTTGTCAATGACATTTTTCGTGATCTCCTGTATGTTTGTGTTGTGGTGTATCTCGATGACATTCTGATTTTTTCCCCAGACCCAGTAACTCATCAAAGTCATGTCCGCCAGGTGTTGCTCCGTCTAAGAGAGAATCGACTTTACGCCAAATTGGAGAAGTGTGTGTTTGAGAAGAAGTCTCTATCCTTCCTGGGCTATATTATCTCAGATCAGGGTCTCAAGATGGATCCCCAGAAGGTAAAGGCCGTCCTGGAGTGGCCACTCCCCCAAGGCTTAAGGGCCATCCAACGCTTTCTAGGATACGCCAACTTCTATCGACTCTTCATCCCCAACTTCTCATCTTTGACAGCACCTATCTCCACCCTCACTAAGAAAGGTATGAATGCCAAGTTGTGGACCCCGGAGGCTGAAGCCGCATTTGAATCCTTAAAGAAAGCCTTCACATCTGCCTCCATTCTGCACCATCCGGACGTGTCCTTACAGTTTTCGTTAGAGGTGGACGCCTCCTCGGTGGGTGCTGGTGCACTGTTGTTCCAGAAAAGACCGAAAGGCAAGGCCGTGGTATGCGGTTACTATTCCAAGCTGTTTTCTCCCGCAGAGCGTAACTACTCGATTGGGGACCGGGAGTTACTGGCCATCAAACTGGCTCTGCAGGAGTGGAGACACCTACTGGAAGGCGCGGTTCACCCTATCCTGATCTTCACGGATCACAAGAATTTGACCTACATACAGACGGCCCAGCGGTTGAATCCTCGTCAAGCCAGGTGGTCGTTGTTCTTTGCTCGGTTCCGGTTCGAACTCCACTACCGTCCCGCCGACAAGAATGTGAGGGCCGATGCCTTGTCTAGATCTTTCGAAACTGAGGACGCCATGGAATCTCCACAGAATATCATTGACCCATCCTGTATCTTCTCTGTGAATCCCCTGCAAGTCAGAGACATTCCTCCGGGTAGGACTTTTGTGCGTCTGGTTGACCGAGGAAGAATTCTTCGCTGGGGTCACAACTCTAAGCTGGCAGGTCACGCGGGTGCTCGTAAGACCCAAGATTTAATCACCCGTCAGTTCTGGTGACCCACGCTGCCCAAAGATGTCATGGACTTTGTCTCCTCTTGCACAGTCTGTGCAGCAAATAAAGTTGCTCACTCCAGACCTGCGGGCCTGCTCCAACCACTGCCTGTGCCCGTTGCCCCGTGGCAACATGTCGCTATGGACTTCATCACGGATCTTCCTCCTTCTGCGAGTTGCAGTGTGATCTGGGTGGTGGTGGATCGATTTTCCAAGATGGCTCACTTCATCCCGTTGACCGCCCTGCCGTCTGCTACGCGGTTGGCTGACCTCTTCATACAGCACATCTTCCGTCTGCACGGATTGCCCCTGCATATTGTCTCGGACAGAGGTGTCCAGTTCACCTCAAAGTTTTGGAGAGCACTCTGCGGGCTCCTTGGTGTGAAATTGGACTTCTCTTCGACCTATCATCCCCAGTCCAACGGGCAAGTCGAGAGAGTTAACCAGATTATGGAGAACTACCTACGTCACTTTGTGTCCAGGCGCCATGATGATTGGGTGCAGTTGCTCCCGTGGGCAGAGTTCTCCTATAACAACCACACCAGTGAGTGGACCACATCCAGTCCATTTTTCATCGTCTACGGCCAACATCCTCGTATACCTCTTCCTGTTTCTACAATGTCCCAAGTGCCTGCAGCCGACTCCACCTTCAGGGACTTTCTACAGATATGGCAACAGACCCGATCTTCTATCCTCTTGGCGGTGGACCGCATGAAGAGAAAGGCAGATATAAGAAGACGGGTTCCTCCGCAGTTCCTCCCAGGGACTAAAGTCTGGCTGTCTTCTAGGAATATCCGGCTGAAGGTGCCGTCATGCAAATTTGCCCCAAGGTTCCTTGGTCCCTTTGAAGTCCTGCTACAAATTAACCCGGTATCCTACAAGCTGCGGCTCCCCCCCACTCTCAGGATCCCTAACTCCTTTCACGTCTCCCTGCTAAAACCGGTGGTCCTGAACCGCTACTCCAGGACTCCAAGTCCCACAGTGGTTCCTGGCGGCCCATCTGGGACTTTCGAGGTAAAGGAGATTCTGGCTACCAAGAAGGTGGGCGGAAGGACATTTTATTTGGTGGACTGGAGGGGGTTCGGCGCAGAAGAGAGGTCTTGGGAGCCAGAGGAGAACATCGATGCCCCTGTCCTTGTGAGGAAGTTTCTCTCTCGCTCTGGTCCCAAGAAGAGGGGGCGTAAGAGGGGGGATACTGTAACGTCTATGGCCACGGCCCGTCGATCGGTCGTTAACCCCGACAGCCGTGGCCATGGACAGCTTACCTGCCTGCAGCGTCGTCCCCCAGTCAGGCGCCGGCACTCTCTTCCGGGTTCCGAGTGTCTCCGGCGGGTGCGCGCGCCCGCGCGTGCACGGCCTTAAAGGGCCAGTGCGCGCGTTTTGCAAAAAAACTGCAATCTGGCCCAGGATGCCCTGGGCTATAAAAAGGGCTCTGCCCTCTTGCCCTTTGCCAGAGCGTTGTTAGTTTTCCCGTTGTTCGTCTTGCTTATGGTCTCCCAGTGTCTTCCAGCCTCCCAGTGTACCTTGCTCCTGTATTCCGTATCCCGTATCCTGTTTCCGTGCTACCTAGTGCTATTGCCGTGCTGTGCTACCTACCGTGCTGTGCTACAGTCTACGCTACCCTGCTACGCCTCACCGAACGACTTCCCACCGCCTGGTTCTGGACGTGTCCACCTCGCCACTGCCTACGATTGCCTCAGGTACTCTCGCTGAACCATTGAACTGTGTACCTTCCGGTTTGGCCAGCTGCCATCCCCGCTACGCGGTACGGCCCAGTGGGTCCACACCCCGCATCGTGACAATAGCCTAAAGCTATGTGTTAGTCTTAAGATGTGCCAAATTGTTTAATTATGCGCACGCTGTTTGAAAGATTTGGTGCCTCTTGGCATATTTAATACTCCTTTTCCTTCTTAGCACCATGTATTGGGTTGAATACTTTACACGAGTATTTTGCATCACAAAACTGGCGCATGGAAGTGATACATCTGACGTCTAACAGCATTAAAGAGAAACGCTACCTATTCACATTTGATCTCTGCACATAGAGGAGCAATGCAGTTGTTTTTAGCTACAAAATATGGAGTTTACCACTCAAACCATCATAGGCTGATAATCCAAAAGTTCTTTACCGAGGTACCCTTTCCCTAACACTATGCAATAAGCAAAAGAGGCTTCCTGTGCTGCGGTCAGCAGTTGACTTTGGAGTTGTAGGACGACCTGGATGGAATCTCAGTTTGTATTCCACACTATTAAATGGGTTTTCCAACCAATATTATTTTTTAAACTAATTTTCAGTACATTACTTGAGCCCTCCTTATCCCCCACAAATACTTTTTTTATTTTTTGAAGCTTCCCCTTCGATTTTCTCCTCCTATTTCACATGCGGTGGTTTGTTGACATGCCGCTCTTCCGGTCCATTGGTATTTCCAGTCTGCTCCGAGCTTGCTTTGCGTTTCTTCCAGCATGCATAGCGCTATGCAGGCGCAATGGAAATTATGAACTGAGCATGCGTGAAGCAAAGCTAGTAGCTTTAAAGAGGCTCTGTCACCACATTATAAGTACCCTATCTCCTACATAATCACTTTTGACTAAGTGGGCGTTGTAAAGAGGAGTGTATCATGCTGACCAATCAGCGTCATACAGTTCTCTCCATTCATAATCTAGCGAGATCATGCTGTGCTGTCACATACACCCACATTGAGGGTATGTTCACACGGCTTATTTTCGGCTGTTTTTCGGGCCGTAAGTGGCTGAAAAATGGCCAAAAGAATTGGAAGCAGAACGCGTCCAAACATCTGCGCATTGATTGCATTGGGAAAAACGGCGTTCTGTTCCCTTGAAAACAGCTCCGTATTTTCAGATGTTTTTGAGTTTGCGTATGAACATACCCTGACTTTACTGAAGTCTCTTGACAGTGAGTAGACATTGCCTCCAGCCAGGACACGATGTCTATTCACAACCCCGACACTTCGGTAAAGTTAGTGTGGGACTTAATCGCTGCACAGCGTGTTCTCGCGAGATCACGCTACTGCTGTCATTCATAGCGTGATCTCGCGAGATCAAGCTGTGCAGCGATTAAGTCCCACACAAACTTTACCGAAGTGTCGGGATTGTGAATAGACATCACGTCCGGGCTGGAGGTGATGTCTATTCACTGTCAAGACACTTCAGTAAAGTTAATGTGGGTGTATGTGACAGCACAGGATGATCTCGCAAGATCACGCTGTGCTGCGTACAAATGGACATGAATAGAGAGAAGTGTATGACGCTGATTGGTCAGCGTCATACACTCCTCTTCACAACGCCCACTTGGTCAAAAGTTAAAAAAACGCCCAGTTGGGCATTAAGAAAGTAATTAGCATAAATCTAAAAATGCCCTGATGTACTCCGCCAAGCTTACATATACCCTGATGTACTCCGCCCAGCTTACATATGCCCCCACATTATAAGCTGAAATACCAGTAAAACACCAAGCAAGATCTGCGCTTCAAAAGCTAAATGGTGGTCCAACTGAGCCTGGCAGTGTGCCCAAATGGCAATTTATGACCACATATGGGGTATTACTGTATTCTGGAGAACCCGCTTAACAATTTATGGGGTGTGTGTCTACGGTGGTACAAGCTGGGCACAACACATTGGGCACTGAAATGGCATATCTGTGGAAAATGGCAATATTCAATCGGCAACATCTATTGTGTACTCATTTTTGCAAAACACTTGTGGTGTCAAAATGCTCACTACACCCCTAGATAAATTCTTTGAGGGATCTAGTTTCCAAAATGAGGTGATTTTTCGGGGGTTCCACTATTCTGGTACTATAGGTCAATGCAGCATCGTGTCAAAAAACTAATCTTGTAAAATCTCCACTCCAAATACTAAATGGCGCTCCTTCCCTTTAGAGCCTTGCTGTGTGTCCAAACAGCAGTTTCTGACCATGTTGCTTTACAAATTTTATGGTGCGTTTTCTCCTTTATTTGTTGAGAAAATTAAATATTTTGAACTAATGCTACGTCTTATTGGAAAATAATGTAATTTTTCGTTTTCACTGCCCATTTCTAATAAAATCTATGAGACACCTGTGGTGTCAAAATGCTCAATACACCCCTAGATGAATTCCTCAATGGGTGTAGTTTGCCAAATGGAGTCACTTTTGGGGAGTTTCCACTGTACTGGTACCTTAGGGGCTTTGCAAAGCGACATGGTGCAGAAAAACCAATCCAGCAAAATCTGCTCTCCAAAAGCCAAATGGCGCTCCTTCACTTCTGAGCCCTGATGTGTATTCATACAGTACTTTACTACCACATATGGGGTATTTCCGTACTCTGGAGAAGTTGCTTTACAAATGTTGGGGTGCTTTTCCTCATTTATTTGTTGAAAAAATTAAAAATTCTGAGGTAAACCTACGTCTTAGTGGAAAAAAACTTAATTTTTCATTTTTACTGCCCAATTCTAATGAAATCTATGAAACACCTGGGGAGTCAAAATGCTCACTACACCCCTAGTTGAGTTCCTCTAGGGGTGTAGTTTCCCAAATGGAGTCACTTTTGGGGATTTCCACTGTACTGGTACCTTAGGAGCTTTACAATTGTGACATGGTGCAGAGAAATCAATCCAGCAAAATCTGTACTCCAAAAGCTAATTGGCGTGACTTCACTTCTAAGTCCTGCCGCTTGCCCAAACAGCAGTTTATGACCACATGTTGGGTATTTCCGTACTCTGGAGAAGTTGCTTTACAAATGTTGGGGTGCTTTTCCTCATTTATTTGTTGAAAAAATAAACAATTCTGAGGTAAAGCTACGTCTTATTAGAAAATAATGTAATTTTTCATTTTCACTGCCCAGTTCTAATGAAATCTATGAAATACCTGTGTGGTCAAAATGCTAGATGAATTCCTCTAGGGGTGTAGTTTCCCAAATGGAGTCACTTTTGTGGGGTTTCCTTTGTTTTTGCACCACAAGACCTCTTCTAACCTGACATGGTGAGTGAAATATAATTTAAGAAAAGGAAGGCCCAAAAATCCACTATCTGCTCCTTTGCTTCTGGGGCCTTTGTTTCAGGCCCGTAGCACACTAGGGCCACATGTGGGATATTTCTAAAAACTGCAGAATCAGGGAAATAAATATTCAGTTGTGTTTCTCTGGTAAAAAAAAAACTTCAGTATTACAGGAAAAAATGGATTAAAATGGAATTTCTGCAAAAAAAATTTAATTTGCAAATTTCCCTTCCACATTGCTTTAATTCCTGTGAAACGCATAAAGGGTTAAAAACTTTCTAAATGCTGTTTTGAATACTTTAAGGGGTGCAGTTTTTAAAATGGTGATTTGTAGGGGTTCCTAATATATAAGGCCTTCAAAGCTACTTCAGATCTGAACTGTTCCCTAAAAAAATAGGCTTTTGAAATTTTCTTGAAAATGTGAGAAATTGCTGGTAAACTATAAGCCTTGTAACGTCCTAGAAAAATAAAAGGATGTTCAAAAATTATGCAAACATAAAGCAGACATATGGGAAATGTTAACTAGTCACTATTTTGTGTGGTATAACTATCTGTCTTACAAGCAGATACATTTGAATTTAGAAAAATGCAAATTTTTGCAAATTTTCTATAAATGTTGGTGTTTTTCACCAAAAATATAGAATTTATCGACCAAATTTTTTCACTAACATAAAGTACAATATGTTATGAGAAAACAATCTCAGAATCGCTTGGATAGGTAAAAGCATTCCGAAGTTATTACCACATTTAGTAACACGTCAGATTTAAAAAATGAGGCTGTGTCATTTGGTCCAAAAGTGGCTGCGTCCTTAAGAGGTTAAGACATGCATGTTCTAGGAGACAGTCATCTCTCCTGGACCAAGCCAAGCAACGGACATCAGTGATGATGCGCCATTCATTCGGGAGACAGAAAGAGGAGTATCAGCCGAGAGTGGACGATACGTCACCAGAAGACAGGATTTCGATGGAGGTTGGCAGCACGTTGGCGGCATTTACAAAAAAAGAGAGTAATTCACAAAGTTAGTGGCATTGGCAACCAGACTTATATAGGCAATAAATACTCAATCCCGTCTGTCACCCTTTAAAACAAACATGACATAGTGCAACACAGCACAGTTCTATTCTCCATAAAAGCGCTTTAAAATCATAAGATATAAAAGCATAAAAGTCTCATCACAAATGTCTCACACGGCACACAAGTCTCCTGCCCTGGATTTTGCCATTACAGCAACTTTCGGGGCATAGTAGGTGTGCACCATAATTCATTATAAAGGTATACCTAGAATATTAATTTCAATGTAAAATATCACATAAAATGAAAAATTCTTATAGCATCCACATATATAACTTTACTTTTTTATTCCCCATCAACATAGTAGGTTCACGTATCTCTTACACTTATATTGTTCTAATTTGAAAATGTTCATATAACAATTTATTGATTGTTCAGCTTAGTTTAAAATTCCCGCTGAGATCCTTAACTGTATTTGCCCGATCATTTGGTCTTTTCGGACCAATCAAAGTTAGACTACAAAACGGATTCATGTAGGTCCAATTTTGTAGTCTTACTATGATTGGTCATTCAAAGGGTTCCTAGATTGAGTGTTTATTAAATCTTAAATCTAACAACTACACTCGGCTCCCTACATTGTATCGCGTCATGGGTAAGCCATCCACATCCAGTTTATATTGACTATGCATTTTCCCTTCCTATGACCACAACCTTGCATTTATCGGTGTTAAACCTTATTTGCCTTTTCTCTGCCCAAGCCACCAACTTCTCCAGATCCATTTGAAACATAATACTGTACTCCTGTTGTGTTAAATACTTTGCACAGTTTAGTATCATCTGCTAAAATTTATATTTTACTGTGCAACCCCTCTATAGGTCATTAATAATGATATTAAAGAGAATAGCGCCCAATACTGACCACTGTGGTACCCCCCTGGTAACCCTGGTTACCCAGTCTGAGTACAGTTCATAACCATCCTCTATTTTATATCACTGAGTCAGTTACTTTGCCACTTATACATATTTTCCACGGGTCCACGCAATCTCATTTTATGTATCAACTTTTTATGTGGCACAGTATTAAATGTTTTGGAAAAATCAAGATATATGACATCTAATGACTCACCTCAGTCTAAAACTTAACTCCTCATAGATGTGATCAGATTAGTTCCACTGGATCGAACCCTCATAAACCCATGCTGATATTCAGTTTAAGTTTATTTTTGTTTAGATACTCCAGGATAGTATCTCTTAAAAAACCTTTAAACATTTTACCCTCAATGGAGGTTAAATTTACAGGCCTATAGTTTCTGGGCGCACTTTTTGACCTCTTTTTGAATATTGGCTCCACATTTGCTATGTGCCAGTCCTAGGGAACAGGTCCTGTCAGGAAAGAATCCAAATCATGGTCTTCATATCACTGAACTTGTATCTTCCCAGAATAAGATTTCTGTTACAGGAAAAAAATCAGTCCTGTTAGGCCGAATTCAGACGAATGTAAAGTACATCCGAGTGATAGCCGTTAAAACAGTGGACGTCACATGGATGCATGTATTTCAATGGGAACGTTCAAACGGCCATTGTTTAAACACACCATGTGAAAGGTGCGTTGAAAAATAGAACATGTCCTATTTTGTTCCGTTTTCACGGATCCCTCCATAGACTCAAGTCTATGGGGATCCGTGAAAACAGAACCCGCATGGGGGCACCTCCGATATGAAAGACGTAAATGGAAAAAAATGCGGAAAAGTCGTGTAGATAGTGTTCTGCGGTGCAACTTTCAATTCTGCAGAATGTTAATTAATGCTGCATATTCTGTGCGGAGATGCTGTGTGGCCTATAGACTTAAATGGAGATCATAAATTCTTATGAGTTTTGATGCGATTTGGACAATGTTTCTTAGGAAAGTTTTATTTTAAATAAAAGCCATGATACTCAAGGTAGCCGCAGACAAAAGCTGAAAGATGACTTAATCTGCTGTTGTTTTGTCTCCTCGTTAACGAGAATAAAAGGCCGCAATATTTCAATTTATTCAGGTGGCTCCTTGAATCTCTTTGATAAGTACATAAATTCTTCTATCATTGTTTACGCAGCGGAAACCCAGTACAAACCACTGGAAATCCACAGGTACACATAAAGTTTGGTATAATCAATGATCGACACTAAATCCACAGGTAAAACTTCTACGGACAAACCGCAGCATTTCCGCAGTAATATGCGCAGCAAAAACGCACTACTTGCGGCAGATTTCTGTGATTATTTCCATGTTATTTAGATTCTGCTTTATATTTTATGTTGCAGAAAATGTGCAGCGTATTCTGTGTGTGGGAATATCCCTAAGGGCACGGCCAGACATGGCGGAGGTTTTCCGCTGCAAATGTGCAGATTTGGGGCATTTACGCAATGAATCTGCACCAACATTTGCATATTTGACAGGTAATTCAGACGTTGCAGAAAACACAGCGGACTTGCCACAGATTTCAGTTTTTGCATTACAAAGGCTGAAATCCGCAGTGAAATTCCGCTTCTTCTCCGCAACAGTCAGTGCATGCTGCGGAGGGAAAATTCCACACCGCAGCCTATGGTCCGCAGAGGAGTTTTCCGCATCGTCTGAACTGACACGCCAGAAAATGTATTGAAACAAATGTAAAAAACGGCCGCTGGAGAATTCCACTGCGGACTGTCCGCAGCGGAATTCCACAGCAATTCCGCCTTGTCTGGCCGTGCCCTTATAGTGAGAATTGTCACTGCAAGGATATGTTCACAGGAATTTCCGACCAGATATGCTGTGTGAAAATTCTGCAGCGCCTTCAAGGGAGAAATTGACATCCTGCAGATTGAGAATGCACACCGCAGGTCAATTTCCGCACGTCTTTTCTGCAGATTTTCCACGCAGTGTGTAGATGAGATTTATTGAAATCTCATCAACTTTGCTGCTACTGTAATATGCTGCAGAATTTCCGCACAGAATATACATGTGAACATATTCTTAGGCAGGATTTACACAGTAATACTCCGTTTCTTCTGGTGTTTTAATGGCGTTTTTAAAAGGGTTCTTTTTGCAACTAGATGTTACATTAAAGTCTGCAGTAAAATATAAAATAAACTACATACACTGCATTTTGTGGCAGTTTTTTGTGAAATGCAGCATGCTCTGAGTATGGCGTTTTTGAAGACCCATAGGATTTTCTATAGGACTTAAAAAGCGCTGGAAAAAAAACGCTTGTACAATGAAACTGAATAAAAAAAGCCACCAAAAACACCACTAAAAAGTAATAAAAAAACACTGTTACATTTTAATAACCGCTGGCGTTTTAAAATGCGCTTTTTTCATGCATTTAATAAAAACCGGATAAAAATATATGTGTGCAGAAAGCCTTACAGCTGTGCTGGGTTTAGTTAGAGTTAGCAGCTCCGTTTTGTCACCAGCATCTGGCAATCACGTGATAAGTCACATGACCACTGGGACTAATAGAGGCAGTGCGACAACATTTATTCTAAACACAAGGCTCAAAGGAGACAGAGATGGTGAAATAACGCTATCTTCTCTCCAGGTTCCTTGGCAGTCTCTGTAAATTTATGGCGGGGGTTCCTCAAGACGTTAAATGTTACTTTCAACATGTGTGCATAAATAAAATTTCTGGCTGCAGTCTCATCCAATGAATTCATAGTTCAGACCTTTACAATATCAAGTTTAATTTTACATACAGATATACTTATGTTACACCCAGCTGGGCCAGAACTGCCTGATATGATGATGTTGTTATATTGTGAGTGGAGATTTTTTTTTTCTTTGATGTTTGTTATAATTAAACTATGATATTTGCTATTGTCACATCTTAACTTATTTTTGTAAAATAAAACGAGTCAATGAAACATTCGATGATGCTCACAGATGTTTTCAAATCACTGATCATTTTTTAATTGTTTTCAGCCACAGGATGTTATCTAGCCATGAAAAGATTGCTTGCAGATACCACAAAAGAGCTTTTATTAAAACAAAATGTTAGCTCGTGGAACATCTGCGCTGCTTACAGCTCTGGCACCATAGGAGGTAAAGTGTCATTGTTCTGATTTTTTGTTCCATTGCTACAGTACTCAGCTACCTCCAGGCATGTGTTCAGACTACTGCAGTACTTGTAAATTGCTCCAAGTTTAACCACAAAATAACCTGCTAAGCAGTCCACAGACATATTAAATGTGGGCTAATGGCCAAATCAGGCTGGCAAATGTTATATTAATCATGTCAAGCCTCGGGGCACTAGTTTTAGATGTGTTGAAATAATAGTAGAAAATATCTAGCTCCTCAAGAATCTAACAGAACAAATGACTGCATTTCTCAGCTGTTCATCTATAAATGATTGTGCATTTCTTGCTATATTTTTAGATAAATTATCATAGTGCATATTGTTTCTGTTATTTCCTATGTGTGTAAGGCTGAATTTATACACATAAAGTTTAAATGCGTTTTTTGTAGCATTGTTTGCAAAACTTTTTGTTTCAATAACGCTGTGGCCAGATGAAACTTTAAAGTCTATAGTAAAATATTGTAAAATCTACATATATAGGGGGAAAATGTATCAACCTTTCTATGCCATTTCTGGCATAGAAAAGTCACAATAGGGCCCAATAGCTGCAAAATGCATTAAAAATTTGACTTTTGGTCATTTTGGAAAAAGAGGCTCATGGCTTACCAGTGGGGCCACCACGGCCGGAGAAATTTATTATAATTTATGCTAGAAAACTGTCATAAATTACAGAAGAAATCTACACCAGTTCCCAGCTGATGCCGATTTCACTTTGTGGGTCATAGCAAGGTAGAAGCCAACCGGGCTCCGTACCTCGCCCCCCAAGTTGAAATACCCCTCTACCCTATCCCCATCAGACCGTTAAAACAAATTGTGTTCTCACCTGGAATGGATGGTGCACAGACAGGGCCGCCATGAGGTGAGTCGACCCTCTCGCCTCAAGTGGCCTGCTGTCTCTCTGAGGGGGTGGTGGCAGCGCCACTGAAACCAACCATCGCCACTCCCTCCTGCACTACAATTGTATCTGCATCTATAGGATGCAGATACAATTGAACAAATCACTAGCACTTTCAGGGCGAGTGGCACTGTCTCTCTAGTGCCACTTATAGGAGACTACCCTGTAAGTTAATGTCCGACCCTTTATAGAGCCTTGAAACTCGACTCGGGTTAATAGCCAAACCAGAACATTTGTAGACAGCATTGTTCGGAGTCATCATTAGTAGAGAAGTAAGGGTTGGCTTAGTGAGATGCCTTAGAAGCAGCTCTTGGAAGGTACTGATTTTCAGCATGGCATTCTTTTCCATAGGCTTCCTTGTAGGACTTAAAAATCGCCAAACACTTGTGAAAGACACCATTTAAAATGCATTGGGGTTTTTTACATGCATTTTAAAATGCTGAAAAAAGGTTTGTGTGAAGGAATCCTTAGGCTGGGTTCACACGTGGCGGAATTTCACTTAAATTCCGCTGCGGACACTCCGCAGCGTTAATCCGCAGCGGAGCCGTTTGTCCATTGACTTCCACTTTAATTTAGCAGTGTTCGTTTAGACGATGCGTAAAATTCCGCTGCGGAGCATAGGCTGCGGAGCGGAATTTGGTGTCCGCAGCATGCTCTGTCTGTTGCGGAGCAGTGGCGGACTCATGGCGGAATTTCTGCATTGACTTCAATGGAGATTCTAATTTCCGCAATGAAGTCCGCAGCTGTCATGCACATGTTATGTGTGCTGCGGATGCGTCTTGCTTTTTTAACTTGACATTTCTTCATTCTGGCTGGACCTATGTATTTCTAGGTCTACAGCCAGACTGAGGAAGTCAATGGGGCTCCCGTAATGACGGGAGCGTTGCTAGGAGACGTCTGTAAATAGTCACTGTCCAGGGTGCTGAAAGAGTTAAGCGATCGGCAGTAACTGTTTCTGCACCCGGGACAGTGACTACCGATCCCAATATACAGCAACCTGTAAAAAAATATAAGTTCATACTTACCGAGAACTCCCTGCTTCTGTCTCCAGTCCGGCCTCCCAGGATGACGTTTCAGTCTAAGTGACGGCTGCAGCCAATCACAGGCCAAGCACAGGCTGCAGCGGTCACATGGACTGGCGCGTCATCCAGGGAGGTCGGGCTGGATGCCGAAAGAGGGACGCGTCACCAAGACAACGGCCGGTAAGTATGAAATTCGTTTTCTTTCACTAGGGAAAGTGCTGTCCCTTCTCTGTATCCTGCACTGATAGGGAGAAGGGAAGCACTTTTCCCGCAGTCCGCAGCAGCTAGTCCGCATCAATTTTCTGCACATTTTGGGCAGATCCGCAGCCGTAATCCGCAACCCGGATTAGGTGCGGCATTGATGCGGACAGTTGCGGAGGAAATCCGCCACGTGTGGCCATGCCCTTACTGTTTTTAATATGCATGGGTTTACTTGAATGGGACAACACTGCAATACTATGTACAGCCACTACGAAAGTATGAACCAGACTGAAATCAATTTTAGGATCCTGGATAACCCCTTTAACATTCTACCATATCACATAAAATGCACTTTATGTGCCGAAACCCTCCTAGATATTTTTTTGCCACTGGACTCACAATGACACTCAACCATAAATTTTACTAATTCATGTACTGAATTACATTATTACCCACCTTCTCTCTTCCGTTCTTATTGACTGCAAATGGGGAAAAATTTAAACAAGGCAATTTAACTACAAATAGAAGCGCTGCATTATTACGAACCAGGTAATTATAAAATAAGTAATATTGTATAAATGTTTATTAAATATTACACATTTGGGAGCTAGAGCCTTTCAGTGAACCTCCATCTTTGGTTAACCATGGTTGCATAGTCAGCAAATAAAGTTATGTTTATTAGGTCTTTTCTATGTAGTATAGAAATAAAGTTTGTTTTTATCTGGAAAACGTCAACAAGCTGCTGTTGACCAATCTTTTATTCTTATTACATGTCCCTATTTATTACTTTGACTGCAAAGCACATAGTGAGAACACATTGCAAAACAGATTTAAAAAAAATTATGTAACAGGGACATATTATTAAGATTTTGACTATAGAGCTAATGATAAAGTTTTACATAATGTATTTTAATTGTATTAAATGGTGAATAAAATGTTTAAAACTTGTCAATGTGTGAAATTTAGCTTCCTCTCTTTTGTATTACAGGCAATTACTTAGCAATGTATTAGGGTTATTCCAGCTCTGGAAATAAACACATCTCTGTGCTAGATTAATATACCAGTTCTTCTGACAGATAAAGAATAAACTGCAATACTATTGCCACATCATTACAGAAATTGCACTAAGGTAATGCCATTATATTACAAACGTCACTAATAATTCTCTTCTCTGTGTTCCATAATCTTTTATTATAACATGAAAGTAATATCTTATATCTGTAAAAGAAAATTTTAATCCCAATAATTAATACTGTAGGTTCCAGTTTTGATAACATTTAGTAAAAATAATGTGGGATTCATAATTTCATAGTAAGTCTGATTTTTTAGAATTGGTTTCCTGAAGGCAAATAGTATGAAGATTACTCATCACACTAATCTGTATGTCTATATATGTTCCAGAAATAGGCTACTGCCCTAGCGTTATATATAATATAATAATTTGACATGATTTAGAGCTGACTCACATAAAGACAGTAATAAGAAATCATCACACACTGATGGATTTAGATAGATAGATAGATAGATAGATAGATAGATAGATAGATAGATAGATAGATAGATAGATAGATAGATAGATAGATAGATAGATAGATAGATGATAGATAGATAGATAGATAGATAGATAGATAGATAGATAGATAGATAGATAGATAGATAGATAGATAGATAGATAGATAGATGATAGATAGATAGATAGATAGATAGATAGATAGATAGATAGATAGATAGATAGATAGATAGATAGATAGATAGATAGATAGATAGATGATAGATAGATAGATAGATAGATAGATAGATAGATAGATAGATAGATAGATAGATAGATAGATAGATAGATAGATAGATAGATAGAGGGGGATGGCACATCAGTACCAGGCACACCTGGGCAGATGCCAGGGTCCAGTCAGCCACATGTGTCCCTTGCGATTTTGGTTAACAACCTCTGATATTATAGGGTAAACAGGTATCCCACCATGACTTAAGGGTCTACACCAGGAGTCGGCCATGGGTACATAGCCTTATTAGGAATATGTATAAAAGCAAGGCTATTTACAGGGGCATGTGAGGTTACAAGTGTAGTACACCCATTTAACATATGATGTAATCAGAAGTACTTAATAATGCAAACTAAAATACAATCCCTAGTCATCTCAAACATCCCAAGCATCACGGCATTAATCTGAGTGTTCTGAGTGTTCTTGAATAAAAGTTGGGCTATAGGTTGAAATAATTATTTTATTTCCCGTTGCTAATATAGCGCCGACATATTTTATATTTTCAGCGCTGTACAGAGATTGTCCTTACTCACAGCAGTCCCTTTCCCCAATAGGGCTTTACAATCCAATTTTCCTATGTCAAACACACAATAGGCCAATTTCATAGATAGCTAATCACTTATGTTTTTTTTTTTGTGTGGGTGGTCTCCAGAGGACCCGGATCAATTCAACACAAGCTTGTCATCATATATTTACTATGACAACAGAGCTATCTAAATATGCTGTTCACAGTTAGGGTAAGTTCACAAAGTAGGGTAAGTACACAGCGTATCCGCCCTGTTGCCCGCAGAGAATTCTGGCCGAAAAAACACACCAGTTTTTTGCCCGGAAGGTCCGTTGCGGAAATCCTGTAATGAAAAAAACAAACTGCTATACTTACATTGCCGATGCGTCCCTCTCACGTCCTGATTTCCTTATGTCCTGAAGTTTTGCAGCCTGGGATGACATTTCATCCCATGTGACCACTTCAGGCAATCACAGGCTGCAGCGGTCAGATGGGATGAAACGTCATCCCAGGACGCTGGTCTGGATGAAGAAGCACAGTATAAGATATATTTTTTTTTTTCCTACTTGCGATTGCAGCTTTTCCGCTGCAAAAATTGTAACATCTGCTATTTTCTGTGGGTTATACCTTCCCATTCAATTCCATGGAGAAAACCCGGAACAAAAAAGCAGCGATTACGCAAACACAATTGATATGCTGCGGAATTAAACAACTGCACCGCTGGTCAATTTCTGAGCGTTTTTTTTCTGCTTATCATTTATGCAGCGTGTGGATGAGATTTGTTCAAATTTCATCCACTCTGCTGCTACTGTACTATACTGTGGATTTTCCGCAACTAAATACGTTGTGGAAAATCTGCAGTATTTACATCACGCGTGAACTCACCCTTACTGTTTTCTTTTCCAGGTTCAGTTTTTCCCATTGTTTTTGCCCTCAAAAATACTGGAACCTTGACAGAAAACTGATGGATAATGTAAATTCAAAACTGGTCATACCAATCATGGCTCTGTTAAGAATGGAAGCCGTGACAATAGTGTGAACAGAGCCTTAGCATTAAGCATTAAGCTACTATAGATATTTGTATTATTTTAATATATATTGTTTTAACTACATACTTAAAAAACAAAGATTCAGCATTACATTAAATAGGCTGTGTTCACCTTTCTATAGGGATTTGTCTGTTATAAACAGAAACCATAACGGCTTCCATTTATAACGGAAGGCAAAACTTCCTGCACAACGCATGCAGTACTTTTTCTCCATCAAATATGGTGGAATATGTGACAGAGGCTCCGAACGAAGCCCACAGTGTTGTTGTGAACAGTCTTAAGGTGGAAATTCACATTAGACAAAAGTTGATGTAAATGGACGAATTCAACCATAGGAAACAATCGTTGGGCATAATTTAACAGTAAGCGATAATTTAAGTCGACAGATGACAGACCGTCACCTTCTCAAAAGGAATTAGTAGTTTAGGATTGTTGTTAGAAGTTTAGTGTATGGGCAACCCAGTCGATACATACGATTGTCCATAAAAGACCAACGCCCCGGGAAGGAGAGTAGACGTGTAAAGATGTCATGTTGGTTTGCTAAGCCATGGGTGGGCGTGAAATTCTACCTCAATATCATAACATCACTTCCAGCAAAAACATGCATGGTCCCTTTGGACAACTATAACAGCCAATATTATCTAAAATGTGTATGTTTGCATTGGCGTAACAATTATTTACCAGACAAACGTATGTTCAACCATCAAATAATGTCTATCTAATGTGTATACATTCTACCTAAGTTTAAAAAATTCCTTAGTATGTATATTTGCTACTGGAGAACTGGGCTGACTTCTCTTTCGGCTACAGGCTCTACGGGAGGGACAGTCTGCAACTAAATGGGTCTGTGCTAGGGGAAGGAATGGTTAGACGACTGGAGGAATTTTTAAACTAGGATTATGGAGGAGAGATTGTAATGATACAAAAACAGGGTTAGTTATCGTAGGTAGGGAGTAAGATACAGAAGGGGTTAATAGGGATTAAGTGGGGCTGGGGTTAGCAAGTCAAACTATAAATGTGGATTTAAGAAAAATATAAGTGTTGGTAATATCACATGTATGCTGGGTAATGCAAGAAGTCTTGCAAATAAAATAGACGAGTTGGAGATTATAATGGTTGACAAAGATTATAATGTAGTGGGCATAACAGAAACCTGGCTGGATGAGAGCCATGACTGGGTAGCAAATATGGAGGGCTACGCCGTATTCAGAAGGGATAGAAAAGATAAAAAAGGTGGAGGGGTTTGTCTGTTTGTGGAGCGGGCAATAATGGTAAACTACTAATTGGAGTATGTCATAAGCCACCAAACATAACTGAATGGGCTGAGGATGAAATGCAGGAACAAATAGAAAAGACAGCAAATAATAATGGTGTCCTTATTAGGGGGGATTTTAACTATCCTGGCAGTAATTGGGAAATAGATGCCACTTGGTTAAACACAGGGGATTCACACCATCCTATGCAGGCCCTGTGACAGTCTCACTACCCACAGGCCCAATGACATATAATAAGGCAAAAATACAAAGCATTTAAAACATTGAAGGCTGAGGGTTCAGAAAAAGCATTCCAGACTTACAAAGATTAAATCAAGTTAGAAAAGTTATCTGCAGAAAAACAAAGTAATCAAGGTTCCCCACCCAGAGGAAGTATAGCTACGTCTGAGCAAAATAATATTAATGAAGCCCCTGGCCCAGACGGCATACATCCACGAGTATTAAGGGAGTTGAGATTGGTAATTGACAGACCATTTTATCTTCTTAGTCTCTCTTGCAACAGGATTACTGCCACAGGATTGGAGGATGACTGAAGTTGTATTAATTTTTAAGAAGGGTAAGAAGGTGAAACCATGTAACTACCGTCCTGTTAGAGGGGCTTTTATATATATATATATATATATATATATATATATATATATACATACATAATATATATATGCACACACACACACAGTCTCCTGGCTCGATCGCCAATGTTAAAGGGGCTTATATATACATATGTGGATGAGAGCCATGACTGGGTAGCAAATATGGAGGGCTACGCCATATTCAGAAGGGATGGAAAAGATAAAAAAGGTTATATTCAAACAGAGAAAGCAGCAGCACTCAATCTCAGTAAGAGAAAGTTAACATATGTGAACGGGTGCCAGCAAGCAGTCCAGATCCTAGGACTGTATCAATTTTCAGGAGAAATAAATCTTGCAGCACTCCAACAGCATGAATGAAAAAAAACTGTGATTTATTCAAGCCAACATAAAGCGGTGCGACGTTTCAGTCCAACATTAGGACTTTTATGCATGAAAAAAGTCCTAATGTTGGAATGAAACGTCGCACCGCTGTATGTTGGCTTGAATAAATCACAGTTTTTTTCATTCATCCTGTTGGAGTGCTGCAAGATTTATTTCTCCTGAAAAAAAAAATATATATATATATTGCTCCTGGCTGGCTCGCCAATGTAAAAGAGGGTGGGGTAATAGCGGGATTCACTGGTTAGTGTCACCCACTATTACTACCCCCTTTATAATCAGGGTCGCTAGGGTTATGCCTAGTTCCCCTACCTTTTGCTTATACTAACGTCGATCTAATTGCTTTTGCTGCTACTCAAGGGAATAAGACCGTATAGTAAATAAAGGTAATATTTATTAACATACAGTAATCACTCTCATATATAAAATACAGTAACTAATCACAGTACAGTATAAACACAGTATCACAATCCTAATTATACCGCCACCCACTTACCTAAACATACATAAAAGTTACGTTACAACACAATACACATAAGTTACTTGTAATTCTCACACTATCACTATCTCTGTCCCACTCCCTCCTAATATAACTGTCCCTGTACGCTAAGGGTTAATCAGGTAAAGGATTAGCAATGGGAAGGGTTGTCAGCAAGGGGTTAACTCAGGGACTGCAAGGGGTAGAAAGGGTTAACTCAGGGACAGCAGCAATGGGTTAACTCAGGGACTGCAAGTGGTAGAAAGGGAATCATAGGATGTTACTGTTAAGTCCGCTGCTCTGTGTCTGATGGGATAAAGTTAAGGCAAAGGTAAATCCAATATTTTTGTCATTTCTAGCCTGACCGGTGTAGTAAGATGTACTCTCTAGTTCCATTTCGTGCCCTGTCTCAGGAGATATATCATCAAAAACTGCATTTAACGACGTATCGTTGGAGAAGTGTGGAATCTCAGTTGTGTTGCCACTAGTTTCCTTATGAGACTGGAAAGTACTCTTACTGGCACCTCTCTTTTGGACAATCCCCTTGAAAATTGAGCTACCACCTTTGACCATTTCCATTCTGGATCTAACTTTGTAAAGGAAATCATGCTTAACTGAAGCCTGGAAAACATGAGACTTTGAGTGGGTAGTAGAACCAATTTTCCTGTATTGATGAAAAATACTGGTTCCCTTAGCCGTGACATTGCAGTACCTTTCTGGGAGAAGTGTGTCCATATTGGGATGGAAGAGGAGGAGGTCGTCTTGATATGTGAGGCACGTTATGCCTGATGACCTTAGATGTGAAACTAGTATTATCATGACCCTTGTAAATATGTAAGGGAAATTGGAAAGGCCAAATACTATCACATTCCAATAGTAAATTTTCGTCTACAACAGAATTGTAGAAGGCTTCTATGTTTTGAAGCCCTAAAATGGAAAGGAAAGTTTCCTTTAATTCTATTGCTACTGGATACAAGTCCTTTTCTATGAGATATCTCGGTACTAACATGTTCTCCATGCGGAACTTTTAGGATTTTATTTTAGTTTTGTTTTTAGGAACCTGTTTAAGGGTTTCACCTTTAGAACATCTATTATGGACTCGTCTGATTTCTGGACAGGAAAGATATGGCCTGTCCTTTCCTTTTCTCCTGGTTTGAACTGAAAAATCTTTCTCTGAGACAGTGCTAGTTCCAGTACCATGTCCGAGAAATTCTTGGTGGCAAACTTTGGGGTGTGATTTTGGAAGAGATAAGAACGAAGTGGCGACGTAAGGCCAAGTCTCATTATGTTTGTGACCCAACGGTCCGTAGAGATTTGGCCCCATATTTTGGTATGAACAGAAGCAAGGGAAATTGTTTGTGCGCTTACCTGACTGGGGTTTCTTGGAGGGTCCTGGCCTGGAAGGATTTGCTTTTGCCTGGGTGAAATGTCTGATGAAGGACCTCTTGGGCTGTCCTGGATTATTCCGGGCCTGTCCTTGGGATCTGAACGGACGACTCTCTGAACAAAAGGACTTTTTAGATATTATAGGTTTCTTTAGGTCAGTAAATGATTTTCATTTCCTATAACGGGCCTTCACTTCACGTATAAATTCAGGACCAAACAGATTATTATTGTCTACGTTGGGAAGCTCATAAAAGTTTAGGAGCGAGTTCCACCAGCTCGCATAAGTCAGTGATTTGGCTCTTCTCACATTATAAATATAATAAAGAGTCTGGCTTATTAACAATACAGCCCTTCTGGTCGCTTTTAGTAATGCCATTTTGTAGGATAATAGAGCCTTCGCGTTTAGAGGTGTGGAGCGTTTCCCCTTTTGCCTCGCCGCATCCTGTGTTAAAAGTCTAATCAATATTATTGAGTTTAAAAGCTGTTTTAGAAAGCAAAGCTGGGTCACCCTCAGGTGCTATTGAGCCCTCAAATTTCAGGAATCCCAAAAGAGTTCTAAGGACTAGGTAGTCTTCCTTCACTAGGGACGAACGGTAGGAGAGTTGAGCAAATTCCTCCACCTCCGAGGTGTCTGGTATAACCCACCTCTGAGTGAATAATTTAGAAGAAGGAGTTCTGCTAGCGAGGCCCATCATCAACATTTGGAGTTCGCTGTGTTTACTTGCCTCATAATCCCAATCTACCTCAGACTTGGAACGTTCGGTGTTATGGGTGAACAAACTATTAGGGAACAATGCCTCACTGTGGTGCCCTGCCTGAGGAAAATAAGAACTTCAACGAGTTCAGTTCTCAGAAAGTTGGGTGCTATCCAACCTGCCAAAGACCCCTTTATTCGCCATTGAAGTGTACCTCCAACGAGCTGTCATGGCGCTGTGTAGATAAGCCTCAGTGTCAGTGACTGACTGAGGTAAAGCTTGAGTGCAGCATTCCACAGCCACCTTAGATATCTTTTATCAGAATATCCTCCTCAGAGGATTATTTAGAAGATATGGCATTTGGTACTACTTTTTTTTCTATCTGTGGAGACATCTTCCATAGATAAGGAGGCTGCTAAAGAGCAGACTTCCTCTCCCATCGCCGCCTGAAAAATTAGCGTCCGGGATCGGGTTGAAGATGGCCCGGGGACGATGCCGTCTGCACCCATTAGCTGTTGCTAGGTGGCTGTCTCCCCTAGGAACAAAGGATTATATTCTATCATTTCTACATATGTAGATGTCAATAAGATTTGTGTTGAAAAAACATAATCAAGCCTGGAACTTAGGGTTTTTGTAACTGTTCTAATTGGGTGTTCGGATTTTGAAGCCTTTTATTCTCTTGCTTGTGAAATATCTATATATAAATGAGTGTTATGATTATGAAAGTTACTATTAATATTAATTTTTAAACAAAATATGAATGTTTAAAATTATGCTAATTGTTATAAAGCAAATCACAACATTTTTCTGGTATTTCGACAAAACTTTATCAGATTAATACTAAAATTGAGCATAGTAGCATTCTGCTGTCCATTGTTACTATGGAAACATGCTAATGCTGTATGGGTTTAAAGTCTACATGTACTAAAAATAGTTGAAGAGTTGACATTTTAAAAATGGAACTGAACAGATTTTCTTGGTCAGTTTGTTAATAACCGTGATGTAAATCTGTCATTCACTGAGACAATTTTTTTTTATCTCCAGCTTAATAACTAAAACTATAATAAAATATTATTTAACCCCTTAACGACATGCTAAGTACATATACGTGGCAGTCATCACGGGGAAGTATAGAGTGGGCTCACAGGCCGAACGTGCTCCATAGCTGACACCTCACTGCAATGGGCGGAATCAAAGATTACTTTGATTCCATACGTTTAACCCCTAAGAATGCCTTTGGCATCTAATCCGTTAGAAATAGGGGGTCAGCCCCCTCTCGCAGCACATCACTCGCCCGCGACAAGATCGCGAGGTGCCGATGATTGTCATGGTAGCCTAATAAAGGTCCCCGGGTCTGCCATCTTTGTGCTTTTATTAAGCCCTGCCAGAGACAGGGCTTATTAGAAGCCTGTCAACATTACAATATACTGCATTACATTAGTATTGCAATATATAGTGCAAATAAAATACAGCTCGCATCGCAAAAAGTAATCCATCACACCACTTAAGTGACAGAAATATAAAAAAGTTATGGCTCTCAGAATGTGGCAATACAAAACAATTTATTTTTTAACGAATAGTTATTTCTTAATAAAGGTTGTAACACATAACAAACTATAGAAATTTGGTATCGCTATGATCATATGAACCCGTACAATAAAGTTAACCTGTCATTTTTACCCCATGATGAACACCATAAATACAACCCAAAAACAATGCCGGAATCACAATTTTTGCCCATTTCACCCCACAAATATAGTTTTTTCAGTTGCCCAGTAGATTATATGGTGGATTGAATGCTGCCATGAAAAACGACAACTTATGACGCAAAAAACAAGCCCTCATACGGCTATGTTGGAAGGCAGGGAGCGCCATTAAGTTAAATTGGCTGCGTCATTAAGGGGTTAAAACAAAACCCATAATATTGTTATTGTATTATTTTATTGTCAAATAAGTAATTACAATACTTATAACTAAGGATAGGAACATTATTTAAAGAGTATTCTTCACAGTTTGACAGTTTACATATAGAAAGAAACTACATAAAGAGTTGAGAAATTTAGACAATTCGGTAGGTTTTCCACAGCTAAAATTTCCCAGCATTCTGAACTGGCTCAATAGCTGCACAGAACTTGCTCTGGGGATTTGCATTCTGGGAAGTGCGGGCTGGCATCGTACAGTAATCTGATGTGGGAAAAACTTACTGTGCCACTACCTTATAGGAGCTAAATTGTTATGGATCTGTCTGTGGACACACTTGTTGCCTATTTTTACAAAGTTACTCAGCTTTTTATGGCAATTTTACTATACATAATATCTACAATATACAAATGTACTGGGCTGTGGAATATGTTAGTACTATATGAATAAAAAATAATCTTGAAAATGTACGTCGCAGGTGGCGTACAAGAATAGCATGCATCATACAACATATTTATAGATACATAATAAAAGAGGCTTTAGGTCTCTATACATAGGTCTGTGTAGTCCCTGTGGTGCAGTGAGACTAAAGCCGATGTCTTAGGGCCAATTCACACAGAGTTTTCTGACTAATTTTTTGACGCGGAAACTGCGTTGCAAAACGTGCCAAAAAACGACCGAAAATACCTCCCATTGATTTCAATGGGAGGCGGAGACGTTTTCTTCCCACGAGCGGAAAAACCGACTCACGGGAAAAAGAAGGGACATGCCCTATCTTCGGGCGTTTACGCCTCTGACCTCTCATTGACATCAATGGGAGGCAGAGAAAGCGTATTTTGTGGCGTTTTATGCCCGCGGTGCTCAATGGCGAAATATATATATATATATATATATATATATATATTGTAGCAGTGCAGCTACTAAGAGCCAGGATTTGGGCCCAGAATCTAATAATTAAAAGGAATGTTACTGGAGAAAGTGTCCTTTCGCTATATTTATTCTGTAAGAAACCTGAAAAAGGTACGGGTTGCTGGAGTGGAAGAGAAGTTCCACTCCATCTGCAGGACAAGCCAGAGTTTGGGCTGCCCTAGGAGTCTCATTAGCTGCCAGCTGTGAAGGCTCCTTTAAAAAGGTGTGATCTATTCACACAGGGCTCCCAGTCTGAGGAAGACAGGCATTGCCAGCCTGTGGGAGTCAAAAGTTCTAGTAAGAACATACGTTTGTTGTGAGATGCTGGGCAGAAGGCCTTTCACCCTGATAGCTAGGGAAGCTATATGTTTAGTTAGAGGCTAGATGGCCTAGAGTTTATTTTGTACTGTTTTGTAAAAACTGCTTTGCATGTAAGACATGGTTGTGGCCAGTTTCAAACTGAATCCACTGTGTTGGGGTTTACATTTTCAAGTGTGCCAACCATCTTGACCCCAGAGATGGCGATCCTGTGAGCTAAGTTACCCCAAGTAATATATATAGTAGAGAATGGTATAGAAGCAGCACTCCAGTAAAAAATACTTTAATCACCAGAACACCAGACAGCAACTTTTCACTCTCTCAGTGACAGCTTTTTCAAGCAATACAAAAACACTGTGTGCAGGGTGTATATAAGGAGCAAAAGCTCATTAAACATCATAAGTGATCAATTATAGAAAAATCATCATACAATACAATCTCACCATATAATGTGTTCAAAAAAGTTATATTAGAAATAGTAATAAAGTGCAAAGTGCAATATACAAAGAGTAATGTGCTAGAAATTCATAAAAATTATTAAAATGATCAAACTCGTTAAGTGCATAATTAAGGCTTCACATCTTGTCCCCATATTCAAATGAAAAACAAATCAGCACTCACCATTATGTATGACAAGTTGGATACCGCATGGGGTAGGTACAGTAAATAGCGGCATCCCCACCAATATACTGCGCATGTCCATTAAACAAGGATGTTCATTGGATCAAACAGACCATGTGATCAGGATCAGATGGACCACACATAATAGCATGAGACTCAATAAATCTCGCGCATGCGTAGAGGTAATCATATTACGTCACACTATCACGAAAGTCAGCGCATGACAACTAGAGATACTCAGCACTTTAGTGCCATATTATTTCAGGGAATTCTGTTCTCATAAACGGAAATCATTGTGTCATAAAGACAATGGTTGAGTGAAGGAGTGAACTTTAGTAACACAAGTTATTAAACCCTCAACCATGGCATATATATATATATATATATATATATATATACATATATATATATATGTATATATATATATATATATATATATAGGTATAGATACAGAGGTACAAATTGCGTCTAGAATAATCAGCATAACAGTCAATCAAATGGCGAATTGAGTGGTTCAGTATGTCACCTAAAATTCCCATAGTATGTTGACACTGTCATAAATGTCTAGAGACAATATACACCGTGTTCCAAATTATTATGCATATTGGATTTAAGTGTCATAAACATTTAATTATTCGTTTTTCAATTAAACTCATGGATGGTATTGTGTCTTAGGGCTCTTTGGATCATTGTAATCAATCTCAGACACCTGTGATAATTAGTTTGCCAGGTTTGCCCATTCAAAGGAAAACTACTTAAGAAGGACGTTCCACATTATTAAGCAGGCCACAGATTTCAAGCAATATGGGAAAGAAAAAGGGTCTCTCTGCTTGCCGAAAAGCGTGAAATAGTGCAATACCTTGGACAAGGTATGAAAACATTGGATATTTCAAGAAAACGTAAGCGTGATCATCGTACTGTGAAAAGATTTGTGGCTGTGTAATGTCGGGGTAGGGAGACAGAGAGGTGAGCCCTAATCTACCCGCCACTCAGTTCCTGCCTACTTGCATGGCCCGTCCTATGCGACGGCGTACAACTGGGCGACGGTCCCTATGCTCAATAAGTGCAATAATACGCTCAATAAGTGCACAACAGACAAACAGACAAGGGTACACATAAGCTAAGGGAAATGGGGCAGTTGCCCACGGCAACACGTGAGCAACAAGAGTAGTGAACGAGCCGAGTCAAACCAGGAGTGTATGAGGTACCAAACGCAGAGCAGGAGCGTAGTCAGTAAGCCACGGTCAATTTTAAGCAGAGGTCAATAGTACAGCAGGAACAGCAGAGCCAGGAAACAAGACAGAATCACAGGCAAAGGGAGAGCAGGAAATGAAGGTATGAATAGACCGAGGGCGGGAGCTAACTCCATCTGGCCAGGCTGTGATAGGTTCTCCCACTCCTCAGCCTACCAGCCTGAGTGGTAGCAGATCGAGTCACTCCATAAGACCTAAGAGCAGATGCAGACTGATTAACCACGGGCGTCGACACAGAAGCTGTGTCTGGCAGATCCTTTACAGGCTGATTCAGAGAACAGACGGGTTCGTTCAGATAAAGGCATAATGAGGAAGGTTTCTGCCAGACAAATTAATAGGATTAGGAGAGCAGCTGCTAAAATGCCATTGCAAAGCAGCAAACAGGTATTTGAAGCCACTGGAGTCCCGTGAACCTCAAGGTGTAGGATCCTCCAGAGGTTTGCAAGTGTGCATAAAGCTATTATTCGGCCACCCCTAAACAATGCTCATTAGCAGAAACGTTTGCAGTGGGCTCAGAAATACATGAAGACTAATTTTCAAACCGTGTTGTTTACTGATGAGTGCCGTGCAACCCTGGATGGTCCAGATGGATGGAGTAGTGGATGGTTGGTGAATGGCCACTATGTCCCAACAAAGCTGCGACGTCAGCAAGGAGGTGGTGGAGTCATGTTTTGGGCTGGAATCATGGGGAGAGAGCTGGTAGGCCCCTTTAGGGTCCCTGACGGTGTGAAAATGACCTCTGCAAAGTACGTAGAGTTTATGACTGACCACTTTCTTCTGTGGTACAAAAAGAACCGTGCCTTCCGTAGCAAAATTATCTTCATGCATGACAATGCATCATCTCATGCTGCAAAGAATACCTCTGTGTCATTGGCTGCTATGGGCATAAAAGGAGAGGAACTCATGGTGTGGTCCCCATGTTCCCCTGACCTCAACCCTATTGAGAACCTTTGGAGCATCCTCAAGCAAAATATATATGAGGGTGGGAGGCAGTTCACATCAAAACAGAAGCTCTGGGAGGTTATTCTGACATCCTGCAAAGATATTCAAGCAGAAACTGTCCAAATACTCACAAATTCAATGGTTGCAAGAATTGTGAAGGTGATATCAAACAAGGGGTCTTATGTTAACATGTAACTTGGCCTGTTACGTTTTTTTTTTATTGAAAGAGCTTTTGATTTCTGTAAATATAACCTCCTGATGCTGAAAATTCAACAAATTAACATTTTAGTTCTCTTTACAACCTTTAAAATGTATTGATCTCTGTTGTGCATAATAATTTGAAACAGTGCATTTTTTTATTTTTATTTTTATTTTTTTAACTTTAAAATAGAAAATTTATTGAATACATCTAAAAAATGCCACAAAAGTTAAAACAGAGATGATATCCACAGTACAGAGAGACAACCAGATTAATTGTATATAATAATTCCAGATATATGGGTAAAGGGCAACACTGTTCAAATACAGGAATACATCCACAATGGGTTACAATTGTGTAAAGTAATATACATATTCTAATACATTAACCAGCAAAATAGGCTATTCAGCAAACAGGGCAAATCTCCCACGTATGTATCTCTCTCACATCTTTTTTTTTTTTTTTTTTTATTTTTTTTTATTGAGAGAAAATAGCATTACAATTCAAACATAAAAAGGTCCACAATGACCAAATAGAGAACAGTAAACCATAAACAATAGTACATGTGTATACAAGCGTTGTAGTCTTATTTGTAAAGAAACAAATATCTATGCAGGTAGATAATCTAGTATAAACATCTCAGCAGTAAACAGTTAGATTTAACAAGTCACTTCAGAAACGCTTCCGAACAAGGAATAGTCCAGATGAGATAGGAAGATAGGGGCATACAAGAATATCAACTTTTAGTTATGGAAATTTTCTGTATTGTGCCCAAGGTCCCCATATTTTTAAAAAGGCATCTCTAGTGTAGCTTTCCCAGTGAGAAATTTCTTCAAATCTATAAATTTGGTCAACTTTCACTACCCAATGTGCTATAACTGGAGTTTCAGTAGACAACCAAAGAGAGGGAATCAGTAGCCTAGCAGCAACCAACAAAATTTGAAATAACTTTGAGGGTATAGTCTGGGTGTCACCGCGATTGATCAGTAACAGAGCTAAATCTGGGGAAGCCACGATAGACGAGCCACATATAGCGTTACATAAGGAGAAAATATCTTTCCACCATTTATGTACAATGCTACAAGACCACCAAATATGTAAAAAAGTACCTCTGGCAGAACCACATCTCCAACATATGTCTGAAAGTGTCGGCGTATACATAGAGGTAATATCAGGCGTTTTATACCATCGGGATAGGATCTTGTATCCATTCTCCTGTATACGAACACATCTGGACAAGGTATGCAGAGTTGAACACAATTTATGAAGTTCAGTATCAGTGAAAGATCTGTTAAGATCTCTTTCCCACAATCTTACAAAATACGGCGGTGAAGAAAATGTGGGCGATATGAGCCTTTTATACAGTAATGAAATGGGTTTTACAACTGGAGACGGCTGTACAAAAAGCTTTTCAAACCATAGTAAAGGTCTATTACCTATAATTTCTGGGCCCAAGGCCTTGATTTTGAGTTTAAGAAAGGAGAGTAGGGGAGAGTGATGTATAGGGATTCCTGTTATGGAGGACAGGGAATTATCATCCCTTATATTTCCTAGGTCATCTAAAATCTGAGTTAACAAGCAACAGGAGGAGGTAATTGCACTTGGGATACTATCTCTTAAGGCCCCCTGGGCGAGACCCAATATATCGTTAACTTGCAATAAGGAGGAGGGGATTGAGCAGTTATCTGAATTCGTTAGAAACGATCTCCATACCTTAAACGTTGCTAATGTAAATGGATTGTATAATTTAGCCTCTTTTATAGCGTCTCCGTTATAAAGTACCATTGTACGTAGAGGAATTGTGGAAAGGTCATTTTCTACTGAAACCCATAACTTGTATGCAGGGGCGCGGATCCAGTCCAAGATCCTTGACAGATGTATGGCCTGATAATATTTTCCAGGGTCAGGTAATCCAATCCCCCTGTTGCATTTTTGTCTGGTCAAGATATCCCTAGCAATTCTAGCTTTCTTGTTTTGCCATATGAATTTACTAAATAATTTGTTTACCTCTGTAAAGAATGTCTTATTTAGCGGTAACGGCAGAACTTGCATAAGATACGTAAGTTTAGGGAGAATAAATGACATTAAAACATTTTTCCTGCCAAACCATGAGATAAAGGGGACCTCAAATCGTTTCAATTGATCTGGCAAAGCAGCTAGAAAAGAGGCATAGTTTAGAGAAAATAGATTATCCAGATTGTTTCCTATTTTAATGTCCAAAAATGTCAGAAAAGGTGAGGTCCAGTCATAATCAGAGCCTTCTGCCAGTTGTTTCTTACGGGTGTCTGGTATGGAGAATCCCACGGCTTGCGATTTCCCTTTATTAATTTTGAAATTAGACAAATTGCTGAATATGTCAAAAATGTGTTGAAGTTTGGGGAGTGCAATTTCGGGGTTGGTGATCATCATTAACATGTCGTCAGCGTAGGCTGCTACTTTATGCATTCTATTCCCTAAATATATTCCTTGAATTTCATTATCCAATCTAATTGCTTGCATGAGAGTCTCCATAACAGTCAAAAACAGTAAAGGTGATAAGGGGCAGCCCTGTCTTGTACCATTTCTTATTCCAAAGGGGGAGGACAAAACACCGTTCACCATGACAGATGCGGAAGGAGTGGCATACATTGAAAATATAGCGTCTATAAAGGGGATAGGAAAGTTAAAGGATAACAATACTTTTTTCATATAAACCCAATCAATTCTGTCGAATGCTTTCTCAGCGTCGGTGCTGAGAAGAACCATAGGGAGTTTGTGTTTACGTGAGTAGTGTAGGATGTGAAGGACTCTTAGAGAGTTATCTTTCCCCTCTCTATTTTTGACAAATCCCACCTGATCCAGCGAAATAATGTCAGGGAGAATATGTTTAAGTCTGGTTGCCAATAGTTTTGCGATAAGCTTTAAATCGGCATTGAGGAGAGAAATAGGTCTATAATTGGAACAGGAGGATAAGTCTTTACCCTCCTTAGGAATAAGAGTGATGTGAGCGTGAGTGATGTCTGAGGAAAGTGGATGTCCCAGTAGAGAGAGGTTCGCCAGTGATAACAAACGAGGCAACAATATATCCCTGAATGAGGCGTAATATATAACCGGTAGGCCGTCCGGACCAGGGCATTTACCCGAAGGAGTTTGTCTCAAGGCAGTTTCTAGTTCCGTCATAGTGAATGGCTGAACCAACTGCTCACTCTGAGAGGGAGAAATCTGCGGAAGAGACAAAGATTCTAAAAAAGTAGAGATAAGCGAGAGTCTATCAGTCGTAGGGGAGGGGGGATCGACCGTTTTTAAGTTATAAAGATTGTTATAATAAGAGCGAAACTGTTCAGCTATAGAAGTTGAGGAATAAACATAAGCACCCGTCGTGTCTTTCAACATGTGCACATAGTTAAGAGTGTGTCTTTGTTTAAACCTTTTAGACATAAATTTCGAGGCTTTATTACCATGTGCATAAAATGTATGCCTAGAATGCATAAAGGACTTGGCCGAAGACAAGTTCAATTTATTTAATAATTGAGTTCTCAAGGAAGTCAACTCCTGAGTATGCTGCAGAGCGACAGATGCTTTGTTCAGTCTCTCTACCTTCTGGATTTTAAGTAAAAGTTCATCAATACATTTGTTTCTTTCTTTCTGTAGATGGGAACAATGACTAATAAAGTGACCACGAATATACGCCTTATGGGCGTCCCAGACTATTTTAGGGGATACCTCCGGGGTCTCATTGGTTTGAAAATAGTCAACTAATTTAGATCTAAAGTGTTCCTTAACTGCCGACGAACCAAGTATAGAGTCATTTAGCCTCCAGGTAGATGAACGCTTATGTCTGTTCGGGAAGTTTAAAGTTAGAAAAATGGGGGCATGATCAGAGTGTAATTGCGAACCTATCTCTACTTGGGAGCAATGTTTAAGAGAAGATTTAGAGAGGAAAAAATAATCCAATCTGTGGTATGTGGAGTGTACAGACGAGTAGTAAGTGTAATCCAACTGAGTCGGATTTAGGCATCTCCAAACGTCTATCAAACCATAAGATATTAATAAAGATTTAAATCTACATAATGTTCTAACCGATAAAGTAGACTTCTTGGAGGAGGAATCAACCAATGGATCAATAGTTAAATTGAAATCTCCCCCAATAAGAACCATGCCTTCTGAAAATGATTCTAAAAGAGCGAACGTGGTAATCAGCCAGGTAATTTGGCCCGAGTTTGGGGCATAGAGGTTCGCAAAGGTGAACGTCTGATCTCCTATATTGCCTTTCAAAAATAAATATCGGCCTTCGACATCTTGAAGATGAGATAAGTATTTAAAGGGGTAGTTACGGCGGAAGCCTATGCTCACCCCTCTAGAAGCTGAGTGCGGAAGTCCGCAGTGGTGCCAGACAGGGAAATGTGAAAAGGAAAGATTAGGGAAATGGTTATTTTTATAATGAGTTTCCTGTAACATTATAACATCACATGTGGCTTTTCTAAGGAAGGAGAAAATTTGACATCTCTTAGAGGGGGAGTTAAATCCTCTGACATTATATGAAACTACCTTTAAAGTAGCCATATTGAGTTATTTCCAGAAAATTCAACAGAATTGAAGGACACATGTACAAATATTAGAAAAGAAACCTGTCTCAGAAACTTGACAGTTAACATTACAACCAGTAACAATATAATAGACCAAATTGTTTTATGTTCTTGTATGGAACGTGTAATCAGGTCTATGCGTGAAACTATATGTATTCCAGTAACTCTTGTAAAAAAGCAATTACAAGTATAACCGTGGAGTGTAGGGGGGGTAATAGCCATTAAAGATTCCGGACCCATAGGTTGAGGACTCTACAATGGCACCATGGAGGCAATTGAACAGGGCGACAGGTAAAGGTATGAAGAAATGAGAATATAAAGTTATAGCAAAATAACATCATATTATGGCAAGTGAGTGACAGAAATAATTCTTCATATGAAGCATGCTCATATAAAAACACATAAATCAGTCATTTTCATCCACCAATCTCCTCGGAGTCATACGACCTGACTTTTTTCTGTGTCTCGATGCCTTGAATGCAGGATTCTGTTTCCACGGAGTGGTCTGAGTGACTGGTGGGAGAGAGGCAAGATCTGTGACAAGGTCCCAATCTTCAATCTGCAATGGGCCTATCCCCAGGTGGTCGTAGACTTCGGCGAGATCGCCCACTGATGAGATGGTAAATCTGTGTCCTTCGACCGAAAAAGATAGTCCAAAAGGAAAAGTCCACCGATATAGAATTTTCCGTGCTTGAAGAAGATCAGTTAGTGGCTTAAGCTTTCTCCGCTTTTGAAGAGTAACCGCAGCTAAAACCTGGTAGATGGAGATCGCTGTGCCTTTAAATAGTAACGGTGCATTTTCCCGGGCTTTAAAAAGAATTTTATCTTTTACTTTGAAATTGAGATATTTGCATATTATATCTCTAGGTGGGTCATTCCCCTTAGGCTTCGGGCGTAATGCTCTGTGAGCACGTTCAATAACTATTTCTTCGTCTGAAAAAGTTTCACCTAGGATAGAGCGGGATATAGACAAAATGGTATCTGGGATCTCTGCAGGCAACACCGATTCTGGTATGCCACGAAAGCGAAGATTATTTCGGCGGCTGCGGTTCTCTTGATCCTCTAGCGATCTAAAGATGGTGTTGAATGTGAGTTGACAGGAGGAAAAGCTCTGCACAGTTGCTGCATTAAAATCTAATATGGCCGCCTGATTATTCTCCAGGGTCTCAACTCTATGGCCAATCTGTTTTATATCCTGTTTTATCTCAGCAATATCCTTTATAGCCGGCTCTAAAGTTTTGGTAAGTACCTGGGTAATGAAGTGTCTAGTTAGAGGTAGTTCATCAGCAGCCGACACGTCAGCAGCTTCTCCCTCCACATCAGATGCGTCTGCACTCACGTCTCCTTGTTGTTTGTGAGAGGACGGCGCCATCTTGGGACCTCTCTGTGGCAGAGAAGTGTTCTTCTTTTCAAAGTATTTCTCCACTTTTGCTTGCGCTGGAGTCGGAGCAGTGTTCTCCGGTATTTCCCTCACCTTACTGCCTCCATATTTCACCATAGTGAAGTTTATGCCGCTTATATATGCTTCTATGGGTCTCTGGATGTACGGAGCTCAGCGAGACACGTCCATGCAGTCTCAGCGCTAGCTCCGCCCCCCGAAACAGTGCATTTTGAGTTTTTTTACTTTAAAAAAAAAATCTGTTATCATTAGGAGATTTGTTCAATAAAATTTGCATTATACTCCAACGGTTGATGGCTTGAAGATTATACTGACTGTCATTTGCATCGACTATTTAGGAAAATCAGCAAAAAATAACATTTGCATAATAATTTGGAACGCGGTATATAGATAACCGAGTACATCATCAAGGTCCCAGCATACAGGTATAATGTCCCTAGGAGTGATGAGTCAAACATTATGTGTCAGGCACATCACACCCAAAAAGGAGGTCACCTTGCAGCACCGTGACTATAACACCAACGGGGCTGCTGCAGGAGGCCCCCAACCTGGGATCTCTAACCCCCAACATAGGCCTTATAAAATTCAAAAACTCAGTCATCAAACCACCTCCCAAAGATCTTACAACGACTGTAAAGGAGACAGCAAATAGACATTACCAAGAAAAATATAGACAGTATATACCGTGTATCTAATTTTTATTGTCTTGTAGTCCAACCATCACATGTTCTCAAAAAGTTAATTAAATAGTTCTAGCCACGGGTATATGCAGGTATATAACTCATAAACGACCAACTTCTTGTCGTCATAGATGGTGAGTGTTGAACAAATATTCACATAAGTCTCTCACTCAAAATAGAACAAAGAAAAGATTATGTATCAATAATTAAAAAATGATTATACCTATCTTACTGCATAGTAATACAAATCTAATTATCGACATATAAAAATATAGACAACAACAATCCCCATTTAACACCTGCGTGCTCCGATTTCGGCAGTTTAATCCATTAGATGACGCTGTCAATAGCGACGGCGACATCTAATGTGTTTGACAGAGGGAAAGAGCTCCCTCTGTCACCCCATCGGCGCCCCCGCAAAGAAATCGCGAGGCGCCGTTTCATTTTCATGGCAGTCGGGGGCCTAACAAAGGCCCCCAGGTCTGCCTTCATCAACCGCCTATTAGGCCATACCATAAGCATTCCCTAATAGATTGCCAGTCAGTTTTAAACTGACAGGCAATAATGCTTTGGTATATTAAGTATACTAAAGCATAATATAAGCGATCAGAAGATCGCAAGGAAAAGTCCCCTAGTGGGACAAAAAAAAAGTTAAATAAAGTTTATGAAAAAAAAAAAGATTACAGTAAATATAAAATAAAACCACTTTTTTCAACAACAAGTGATTTTGGTTAGTAAAAGTGTCAAAACAAATAACACATACATATATAAGGTATCGCCACGATCGTAACGACTCGAATAATAAAATTAAAACCTTAATTAAGCCGCCGGATGAACGGTGTCAAAAAAAAATGCAAAAAACGATGGCAACAAATTTTTTTTCTCCCATTCATTCCCACAATATAAAAAATTTAATAAAACTTAATCAATAAGGCCCATGTACCCCATAACAGTATTTATGAAAACTACACCTTTCCCTGCAAAAATCAAGCTTAAATACGGCCACACTGACGGAAAAATAAAGAAGTTACGGCTCTTGAAATGCGGTGATGCAAAAACAAGTACATTTTTTCTAAAAGGGATTTTATTGTGCAAACGTAGGAAAACATAAAATATTTATATATTTAGTATCCACGTAGTCGTGCCGACCCATAGAATAAAGGTAACATGTTATTTACGCTGCATAATAAACGGTGTAAATTTATAACGTGAAAATCAATGCTGGAATAGCTGCTTATTTTCAATTCTCTCCTAAAATAAAGTTAATAAAAGTTAATCGATATATTATATGCATACAAAAATTGTGTAATTGCAAAATACAACTCATCCCGCTAAAAACAAGCCCTTATACGTCTATGTCGACGGAATAAAAAAAGTTACGACTGTTGGAATGCGACCGTGAGAAAACAAAAAATAATCCTTGGTCATTGATGCGCAAAATGGCCTGGTCCTTAAGGGGTTAAACCAAAAAAGATGTGGACAGATTTCACAAAAAGAGAATGAGGGCATATAGGTGCTCAAAGACATTCTTATCGCAAAGACATATAGTTCCAGAGAGCTCCACTGTGGAATTCCAACCACCTCCCTCCCTATATAAACTAAATGAACACGTTGAAAGGGTAATCAACATTTAAACCTCTAGGATATAGTGTATCAAGTTTGTGTATCCATCGTGTCTCACACAGTTTAAGAAGGCGTTCACTTTCACCCCAAGTTTCAGTTGGGGAACCCCATCCAAGATGGTGAACCTCAATTGTTGGACCGTGTGACCAGCTTCTACAAAATGACGAGGGACTGTTAATTCGCATTTCTTAGTTCTGATGCTTGACTTATGGTTATTCAACTGAAGACGGCACTCTGTTTTTAATACGATGTTCTGTCCCTTTGATCGGATGTGTGAATGTGTCTCCCTTCACCATCAATGTACAGTTCTGACATGTTAGACATGGGAAACAACCCCTATGTCTACTATCGGATCTATTGCTGGATCTCACATTGACATCTATCCTAACTAATTGATGATTCAAGTTACGCGATCTTCCATATGAAAATAGCGTATGTGATTGTAATTCCACAATAGAACCGTAGAAATTACCCAATATCTGCCAGTCTTTGCTAACAATCTTAGCAATATCCTGACTACACTGACTGTAGGTGGAAACCATGGGCAGTTTGTTAAAGTTAGACCGCTGTAGAGGTGTTCATAACGCTTTTTTATCCAAATTCTTCACCCTGTCTAAATGACTCTGTATGATGCATTTAGGATATCCTCTATGTGAAAATTGATGGGACATCTCCTCTAGTCTTATCTTATGGTTTTCTGGATCCTCCACAATTCTCTTAACCCTTAAAAACTGACTATATGGCAAAGATTTGGTCATAGGTCTCGGGTGGTGACTGTCATATCTCAATATATAGTTCCAGTCCATAGATTTGACAAAGCAAATCTGTTCTCAATTTGTCTCCCTCTACATAAAGCATTTTATCTAGAAACTGCAATTTCTGTTTAGAGATTTTTTTTGTAAACTTAATCTCAGGATCAATAGTGTTGATGAAGGAAAAAAAACTCATCCAGCGCCAATGCATCACCTGTCTAGATGAGGAAGACGTCATCGATGTATCGCCACCACCTCAACACAAAGTTGAAGTGGTGGCATACAGAGATCAACATCTCCTCAAGATCTGCCATGACAATATTGGCATGTGTGGGGGCCACATTGGACCATGGCGGTTCCCCTCAACTGAATATAGTAGTGGTCATCAAAAAGAAATAAATTACAGGTCAAAACGATTTCCAAGAGACCTATCAGAAAATTATGATAGTCTCTGGAGAAATCAGTCCCATTCAATGCCCTAGTCACTCTAGATAGTCCTCTTTTATTATCAATTGAGGTTTATAAACCCGTGATGTCAAATGACACAAGTGTAGAATCAGGTGGAATTGAGACCTCATCAATCTTATTTAAAAAGTCAGATGTGTCCTTGATATGTGACCGAGCTGAGGTCGCAAATGTCCTTAGGACCCTGTCGAGGAAAACCGCCATAGAGCTCAACAATGAGTCCCTACCTGATACTTTAGGTCTACCGGGTGGATTAGACAAATTTTTGTGTATCTTAGGCAGGCAATATAGTAAAGAAGTAATGGGGTGCAAGGGAATCAAAAATGTATGTAGATCCTTATCATTAAGGTCAACAGCAACTGCATTATCTTTTAAACATCTCATACGTTTTAATATACGGTTCGTAGGATCAATCGAGACTCTTTCATAAACATTCCTATCATCAAGCTGTCTATAGATCTCTTGAAGGTACGAATAGTGTTCGATCCATAACGACGACCGCACCCCCCCTTGTCAGCGGGTTTAATGATGAGGTTGTCACATGGGGAGAAGGTTGTACCATTGAAGCTCTGCACCAACCGCAAGGCTACAGTGCTGCTCCTTACAAGTTGTGATTTTTATATCTACCTATCTATCTATCTCTCTCTCTCTCTATATATATATATATATATATATATATATATACATACACAGCACTAGAACAAAACTTAATACATGTATACAGAACCAAGTGCAGTACATATATACAGCATCGGAACCAAGTTTTGTAAAAAGAAAACTACAAAACCAGGCTTCGTATATATGGCTTAGTGTGTAATATATATATATACATATACATATATATATATATATATATATATATATATATATATATATATATATACACTGAGCTTGATTCTGGCACCATATCTCTGAATTAACATTGTTCTGGCACCATATTTATATTCTGGGCTTGGTTCTGGTGCCATATATATGTACTGGTCTTGGGTCTAGCACTATATTTATGTACTGAGCTTGATTCTGGCCCAGTATCTATGCATTAAGTTAAAACTGATAATGTATTTGTACATTAAACATTTGTATTTGGGGTTTCAGGCGAATATCCGGAAGATTTACCATGGTGTGCTGAGCATGCCGCCCTGTTGACCATCCTTCTCATACTGCACAGCCTAAATAAATGGGCTGAGTATGCTTAGGCTACAAAATGTGCACATATAGGTCTACAGATAATTGTGATTTTAATACAGTAAGTGTGGGTAGGTACATAGGTATGCTTATGTAATATTTAGTGTATAGTTTGGTGTGCTAATCTCGTTAAACATTCTGAAAAAGAATCACACAAGCTTGGAAACTTTCAGGATATTACGGATGCATACAAAAATATTTATTTAGAGTTCACATTAACATATATTGTAAGTGGAATATTGTAATTGTTTTATTTGATTATAAAAGTCAGAATAATTTTCCACACACTGTGCTTTGTATACAATGGTGTCACTAATATACCGTGTCATGCACTTTGCCCCTGAAAATAAAGTGCCACACAAACAGTGTCCCATTAAAAGTGTCACAAGCTGTAACCTATGCAAATAAAGTGCCATATAGACTTGGTGCCCCCTGTAGAGAGGAACACACGGTGTCCCCTGTAGGGAGTGCCACACAGTACCCCCTGTAGAGAGTGCCACATGGTGCCCCCTGTAGAGTGCCACGCAGTGCCCCCTGTAGAGAGTGCCACACGGTTCTCCCTGTAGATAGTGTCACACACACGGTGCTCCCTGTAGATAGTGTCACACATATGGTCCTCACTGTAGATAGTGCCACAGTGTTCCCTGTAGTGCCACACACAGTGCCCCCTGTGGGTAGTACAACACACATTGCTAACTGTAGAAAGTGCCACACACAGTGTGCCTAGTAGATGGTTCCACACACAGTGTGCCTAGTAGGTGGTTCCACACACAGTGTGCCTAGTAGTTGGTTCCACACACAGTGTGCCTAGTAGGTGGTTCCACACACAGTGTGCCTATTTGATTGTGCTGCACAGTGCTCTCTGTCACAAGCATACTCACCTGTCTCCATTCCTCCTGGTCTCTTCTGACCAGGCCTGCCCCAGCAAAGAAACACAGGTGGTTCGATGCCGTTATCGCATTGCCAGTATCAGAAGTAGAGCACAAAATGATGGGTCAGAGAACTGATGGTTTCCTTGCCTCACCAGCATTGTCAATTGTATCTGTGCCCCAAGAACGCGGATACAATTAAGTGCAATTGTACGAGCCAGTGGTAGAGCTGGGACCGCTCTAAGAGCTCCAATGAAAATCCAGCCCTGATTATGGGGGCAGCAATCTTGCCTGAGCAGCTCCTCTGAGATGTAAACTGCAGTTTTACAGCAGTCACATGGACATAAGAAGCCTCAGAAAATGACCTATTGACTTCTATGGGAGAGTTTGTGGTCATGCTCGGCGACATATATAGATGGCACTGTGACGGGAAAGGGAGAAGGTGAGTTGTGTTCACCATCTTTTGTTAATGGTGGGATCCTGTGTTATCTGAATATAGCTTTATAATACAGCCATTAACTTTCATTATAATCCTGCCTGTGATAATAATGAATTACTGCTAAGAAGTGATCTCTACAGAACAGGAGGTGTCAGCTTATTTTGAGGACTTCTTAGACAGTATGAAAACTTCAATAATTCCAATTCCATAAATAGGGGAATGGAACTTTAAAAAAAAAAAATAAATATGTTAAACACAAAAACAATAGGTAATTTTCTGACTATAGATTCCATTTAACCACTTGCGGACCGCCCTTAGACTATAAACGTCCGGGCGTTCCGCAATTAATTCTGCAGGGACGTTCCACATCGTCCCGCATATTTACATTCTTTGCCTCTCTGTAGCGGCATTGAGCTCCATGATACAGCTGTCCCTAGGGAGCGGACATCATGGAGCTCTGCCCAGGGACCAATCAGCATGGTCTCTAGGCATGTGATCATTGTGACAACCTGTTACATTAATCACAGTACTTTCCCCCCGACCCTCGTGGCACTCACATCTATCTATCTATCTCTCATATCTATCTATGTATCATCTATCTATGTCGTATATATTTATCTCATATCTGTCTATCTATCTCGTCCATAATAAAGATATTTTAATAACCATCTATCTAAATGCAGATTTTTTTTTGTGTCATATAAATAAAGATTATTATTATTTCTATCTATCTCATATGTATTGATATATAGTATAGTTTTAGGCTGGGGCTACACGGCGACTTTGGCCGCAACACAGGTTGCACGGCCAAAGATTACTATGTCCCGTAGTCTACATCACAAGTAATGACAGTGAATGTGGTCGCGGTAATTTTACTACCAGACAAAGTGATTTTTGGCCATAGGACCTGTGTCGTGGCCAAAGTCGCCATGTAGCCCCAGCCTAAAACTATACTATATATGAGAGATAGATAGATGAGACATAGATAGATAGATGATAGATAGATAGATAGATAGATAGATAGATAGATAGATAGATAGATAGATAGATAGATAGATAGATAGATAGATAGATAGATGATAGATAGATAGATAGATAGATAGATAGATAGATAGATAGATAGATAGATAGATAGATAGATAGATAGATAGATAGATAGTCGTCCAAAAATAGTAATCTTACTTATGGTTTTGTAGCCCATTCCAGCCTTGTGTAGGTCTATGATTTTGTCCCTGACATCCTTAGAAAACTCTTTGGTCTTGCCCATGTTGTAGAGGTTAGAGTCAGACTGATTAATTGAGTCTGTGGACAGGAGTCTTTTATACAGGTGACCATGTAAGACAGCTGTCTTTAATGCAGGCACCAAGTTGATTTGGAGCGTGTAACTGGTCTGGAGGAGGCTGAACTCTTAATGGTTGGTAGGGGATCAAATACTTATTTCTCTGTGCAAAATGCAAATAAATATATATAATTTTGACTATGTGATTTTCTTTTTTTTTTTTTATATAATCTATCTCTCACTGGTAAAATTAACCTAGCCTAAAAATTCTAGACTGTTCATGTCTTTGACAGTGGGCAAACTTACAAAATCAGCAAGGGATCAAATACTTATTTCCTTCACTGTAAGTGTGAGTTTTCATGGAAAACACAAAATTGTCTGGGTGACCCTAAACTTTTGAACAGTAGTGTATATAGATAGATTAGATAGATAGATAGATAGATAGATAGATAGATAGATAGATAGATAGATAGATAGATAGATAGATAGATAGATAGATAGATAGATAGTCGGCCAAAAATAGGCAGCACTCCAAGTGATATGAAAAAAATGGCTTTTTTATTAGCCCTTGTGCAACGTTTCGGCTCTACATCTGGAGCCTTTTTCAAAAAGCCATTTTTTTCATATCACTTGGAGTGCTGCCTATTTTTGGACGACTATAAGAAATATTGGAGCTGTAATCGAGCTCCTGGGGCGTGCACCCAACCATATTCCTGGACTGGTGCTGCTGGAAGCTGGACTAGATAGATAGATAGATAGATAGATAGATAGATAGATAGATAGATAGATAGATAGATAGATAGATAGATAGATAGATAGATAGATAGATAGATAGATAGATAGATAGATAGATAGATAGATATGATGGATGAGGCCGATAGATATAATTATTTATCTAAGTTGCAATTTTTTCTGTTATACAAATAAAGATTATTATTATTTCTATCTACCTATCTCTTTATCTATATATTTCATATCATATACATAGATGTGGATTTAGATATATAGATGCAGATCATATATAGATGTACAGTTTTAGGCTGGGGCGACTTTGGCCGTGACACTGGTCACATGCACAAAGATCGCTATGGAATCAGCTTTGGAAAATTTACTCTCTAAAAGCCAGTTTGCGCATCTACATTGTAAGCTCCACCTTGCGCACCGAATGAATGTATGAAATGCACACATATTTGGTATCGTTGAAGTCGGCAGAAGTTGCAAATATGTATTCAGGTGTTTGCTCAGTGGCATGCACCAGATGTCAAAAAACGTCACCTGAATTCACATATTTGGAAAAAAAAATGGCAGTTTTAATTTTCCCATCAAAGTCAATGAATTCTCTGGGAAAAATTAGAGGGCTAAAATCTTTTATATGTCACTAAACAAATACCTTGGGGATCTGAGTTCCTAAAGAGAGTAATTTTGGGGGTGTTGACAGTGTTTTGGCTCTTCATAATATCTGTAATGGTCTTATGGTGTCTGCAAACCAGCTTTGGAAAATTTGCTTTCCAAAAACCAGATTGCGAACCATTCATTGTAATTTGCGCCTTGCGCCCAGCGTTTGAGAAATGTGCACACATTTGGTATAGCTGAAGTCGGCAGAAGTTGCCAAATATGTATTCAGGCGTGTTTACTCAGTGGCATGCACCAGATGTCAAAAAACATCACCTAAAATCACATATTCACATTTTTTAAAAATGTATTTCCCTTTTTTTCCTTTTACATTTTTTTAAAAGTAAAATATCGCTTATTTTTTTACACAATATGGAAGCCCAACATGTTCTTAGAAAAACATGATCAAATACATGTAGATTGGAAGAGTAATAGAAGAACAACTTGCTTTTAAATTGGCACATGGCTAAAACTTGAAAATGGGCCTGGTCAGGAAGAGGGATAAATCCTCTGGCCAGTGCAATAGCAAATATCAGCATGTAAACCAATGTTGACATTTAAACACATTTTATTTTTAACCTATATTATTATTTTTCAAATCAAAAGCTATTCACTACATTCAAAGTCAGTCTTTCTGTTTCTTGCTAAGGTTTATGAAAATAGGGAATATTTAATGGTAATGTACCTTCATTTTGAGATTTTAATTCAAACAGTCTTTCAAAAGACAACAAAATATTGTTGATCAATGAACCAAGTTTTTTAAATGGAGATTTGTAGTACAGGAACGCTAACACCATTTTGAGTCATATTCACATATACGGTGAATTAATAATTCACACTTAGGTAAGTACAACAGTCTAGCAATTAAATATTCAAGAACAATCAGATTCAAATTATTTTTAGAAAACATGTCAGAAGACAGCATTCATTGGAGTCCATATATCAAGACCACCCCCAAATAAAAGGGCTATGGAATTCTTTTAGAGCATCATCATTGAAAATATTCAACACAAACTTACTGGGGTTATCCACTAAATATATTCATGACCTATCCGCAGGATAGGTGTTAACTATATGATCACTGGAGGCCCCACTGCTAGGATCCCCGGCAATCACTAGAATGAAGGTCCCAAGTCCCCTGTTCTTCGTCACTTGTATAATCGCGGTACCTAGGAGCGCTGAGCTGGGATGTTTCTGTCAGCACTATAGAATACTTGACCACTGCTCCAAATTTCTCCTCACCACAGCCGTGGAGTCAGGACTCCTGTTCTATTAATTGGTTGGGTCCACACAGTGGGGCTCCTAGCAATCATACATTTATTCCCTACCTTCCAGATAGGCGATTAAATGTGTTTTGTGGGCTAACCCCTTCAATAAGAGTTTCATTAGCAGAAGTCCTGGCTCATGGATTCCCAAAAATTATATATTTTTTTTTTATTGAGATGTGATGCTAATTTTGGTATTAGACTTTTATTTTCCCTTTTCATTACAGTAAGAGTAAGGAGCATCAAGCCCAATGAAAATGAATGGTTACTCCAGGGGAACACAAACAATAGATAATTAAGGATTAAAGGAAAGGTGTCACCAATATTTTTTTTTATTTATTTGATTTGTTTTAAGTTATGGGCTTATTTTTTTATTATTTTAATGTGTTCCCTAATGTAACTTTATTGATGTGTGTTTTTACTTTTGTGGGGAAGCCATCTTTATTAGCATTTGTGTATGTGTCTCTTCACGACACATACACAAGTGCATTATGGAAACCCAGAGCATAGGAGACTAGGGATGGGAGCCGACCCTATCTCCTATGCTGGTGCCCTTCTAACTGTGAACTGTGCATGCTCTATAGCATGCACAGTAAACAGCTACCCTCGATTCAAGAGGGAAGGGGCACCATTTATTGAAGAGCGTCAATCCCTGCCCCTAATTCAAATTAATTCAGCTGTATTGAAGGACGCCGCTGCTTCCCCTTCAGTCCTCACTCCTACTGAAAATCGCCGTTATGCTTGTAGCGGCGGTTCACAGTATTACATGCTGTAATACTGTGAACCGCCACTACAGAGCAAGGAATAAAGGAGCAGCGACGTACGAGCACCGCTGATTCTTCAAAGTAGCTGATCAGCGGGAGTGCCGGGAGTCGGACTCCCACCAATTAGATTTTGATTGTCTATCCTGAGGATAGGCCATCAATTTTTATAAATGGAGAGTTCAATGTGACCGGGTTACCAGCGGTCACATTGAAAGTAGGTCACTGACCGCTAGTAACCCTGGTCACATAGCTAATGCATGGACTTTTGGAGTCCTTGCATTAGCTTTTTCTGGCGCATGGGACCTCCATGATGCACCAGAACAATTAATAACTATTAATATTTCTGGTGCATCTCTAGGTCCCATGAACCTCAATAGAAACTAGAGTTATTTGACGTCTAGTTTCTATTGTGGGACAGGGGAGAACACAGGGGTGAGTATACGTTTTTTTATTTTTCATATTACTAGCTTTATTTTTTTTTATTTGCTGGTTGGACCATTCGGACTACGTTGTAGATTCGTTGGACTACTTTGATAACCTATGTTTTTTCTATCATCATTATTATTATTTAAATGGTCAAAGAGGGTTTCAATATAAAAATATTTTATTATGTTTGTGTGTTTTTTAATACTTTATTAGCGCCTTTATAATGGCAGCTGTCTGTTTGATGATGTCCATTACTAAGGCAGGGCTTAGTGTTAGCCAGTAAAAAGGCTATCACTAACCCCCATTTATTACTCCGGTACCTACCGCCACCAGGGGTATCGGAAAGAGCTGGGTGCGATCCAGTACCCGACCATCTGTAGTGATGGTCAGGCACTGGGGCGGCTGCAGGCTGGTATTATTTGGCTGGGAAGGGCCAAAAACAGAGGCCCTTCCCACCCTGGTAATGCAAGGCTGCGGCTGCTTTATTGTATCTGGCTGGTTATGAAAATGGGGGGGGGGACCCCACATCAGTAAATAATTGATGAAAACTATGTGCGTAGATCATCGCAGTAGTTCACCAAATCTACTATATAGTCCAATGAATCTACAATGTAGTCCAATAGGTCTAGCGGAACTTGCAAAACAAAAAAATAGATATAAAAATTTTGCTGATGCAACTGAATCCATGAATTCAAAACAAAAATCACGCAATGCACCACAAATAATAATTGTGAATTTTAGATGTCAGAGAAAGTTTTAGTTCAACACACAGTTACAAGTCAACCTTTTGCATTCACGCTGTAGCTTGTGATTATCGTCAAGGATTGACAGAGCTTTCTCTGCAAAACAGCAATGCTGTATCTTAATGTAAGCCTTTATTTACTGCGGTGCAGAATTCCTTGCCAAATATTTAAACAGAAGCGATTAATTTCTGGTTTTCCCTAAGCTGCCAAACCTCTCTTCAAAACAATTTCTATGTTAAAGAGGACCAGGACACCAACTGTTCAGAAAAAAATAAAGAGCCTTCTTTCCAGATGAATATTATTTCCAATAACTGAGGTTAATAGCATGACATCTTATCATGTACAGGGGGGAAAAAACTGTCATTATAGATTTTCATTTTCTATTCCTCTCATGCTTCCTGCTTTCAATTTTTGCTAAAAAGAAATATATGTTTTAATATAATCATGATAATCAGATGGCGGACTTTTTCATGTACTCTCACAAAAAACAAATTGAAAACAATGAAACATTTTCAATTTTTTAAGGAAAATATTTTGATTTTCTCAATAAGAAAGGTTTGACATAAGACGTAAGGATACGTCATCAAAACACTATATGAGTTTGCAAACTCCATAAAGTTGTATCTATGAACAGGACAAATATATTGCCGGTTGAAAGATTTTTTTCCCATCCATACCTCCACTTTAAAACCACGTTATCATTGTATGATGTATAAAATATTACGAATAGAATATTCCCAGGGTATAATTTATATATTTCAGGTTTGTGAATCATATATTTGAATGTAAAGTATGATCAGCAGCAAATTATAATTGGAATATTTTTGGTCATAGCCCAGGGCCAAGTGTAGCAAGAAGGCCTATGAAAATTCAGATGAACTATGATGGCAATAACAAAAAATAAAGTAAGCAGTGGGAGAAGGCTTTGGATTAATAGTTTTAATGTAATTATTTTTTATTCTTACTGTTTCTAATACAACATATAACGAGGTTGTGACCATCAGGATGACAAATAGTTGTTTTTTATAAAAGTAGATCATAAACCCCACCAATTGTTAACTAAAATACACATTTTCTCTGTAGACCTTCATTTTTCAAAAGGCAGAAGAGTGGTTTCTGTCTTACAAGGTTAATATAGGAATGTGCAGACCCATGTGTTGCAATTGTACACGTCTATGTAAGTACCATCTTGGTACTCCCCTTGCCATGGTCCAATGCTGCTCTCCTGCTCACTGTGGGCTTCTCTCTTCACATCTGATTGCTATGGCAACCGGCGTGGCTCAATGACATTACTAAAGCAGCCTATATGAACCTCCCCTGGCCCTCCAGACCTCACCTAAACCTCAGGTTAGTTTTCCTTACTTCTAGCAGTATTTTGATTGCATTTCTATTGTATTGCCTGAGTTCTGGTTAAAAACTTGCTTCTGCCTTGCTCCTTCAGATTTACCCATGGTACCTTCCTTATGGTAATTCGTGATCTTTACCTTCGCCCCATCTTCTGCCTCTGTTTTACATTCTAACTGGTTCTTCTGTACGAATCCAATGTCCTTTCTGGTACTGATCCTTGGCAACACTGTTACCTTTCCATAAGTATTATATCCACATCTTTAACCGTGCATCTGCCACTAAAATTAATATTATGCATTAAAAAAGCGTTTTATTATGTGTGCCACTTTGACATCTGGGACTCCCTCCCCTGTTTTTGGCCCAAGCCAAGTTGTTTTTCATTAAGTTGTTATAAACTAAGTTGTTTTAACCTCTTCCTAGTAGTTCTAAATTCATGTTGCTCATGGTTTTGCTGTGCTGTAATATTCCCTGTTATCTTTACATGTATTACACCGGAATATACCTGCTCTAGTATTTTTAAATATTATCTTATTTGTACTCCACATGCTCACATCTATTTGTAAGCAGCCATGGAGTACTGAGTTTTATTTTAGTATTTTGTAATACTATATTGCAATATATGGTAATATATGTGGCACTTTTATGTGTATTGTAAGTGCTTACAAACACAAGTCAAAAGGCAAAGTTTGCAAACCAGTATCCTTGCAAATGGATAATATTTTGTGTTTCTTCCCTTAAAGAGAATCTTTCGCCTGCCCATACAAGTGCAGCTGAGTGCAGCATGTAATAGAGAGGGCTGTACAAACCATGTCTCACTATAAACTTTTTTCCTATCTTTCTCCGTTATTTGGATATCGGTGCTGTTATATTTGGTGCAGAATATTAAAAAAAAACCTGAACTGTCAATGGGGCGTGTGATTGGCATGGGGGCATGTAACATCGTTGTGACACTGTCCAATCAGCTAGGGACAGTGTCACAGCAAGAGCTGGAGATAGGGGAGTGTGTGTGCGCGCCCAGATCCGCCGCCAACACGGAACAGAAGAGAAGAAGAATGTGAATTCTTCTTCTGTTCCATGGCGGCAGTGGCATCAGAGTTCTACGAGTGAGTGCGCATGCACGCTCCCACTCTCGGCAGACAAGGACAAGACTGTGCGATCTCTCACGAGAGATCCGTCTTGTTCAGCATGTCTGCCGAGAGCTGAAGAGTGAGAGCGTGCACGCAGATGCTCGCACAGCTCCGAGCTGCATGTGCATACTCTCTCCTTTTTCCAGCTCTTGCTGTGACACTGTCTGTAGCTGATTGGACAGTGTTACAGCGATGTTACATGCCCCCTTGCCAATTACATGCCCCATGGACAGTTCAGGGTGTTATTTAAATATCGGGCGCCAAATATAACGGCATCGATATTTAAATAACAAATATAATGGTGGTTTCTCTTGGCTCAAATACCCACAAAATCTCTCTCAGACCGGAGCAGGCAAAACTAAATTGGGTATGATCCAACAAATACCCTAAATAACATATATAAAGTACAGTGAAGTTTACCGCTCAGACGGCACTGGTAACAGTCCAATATCATTCAGTATGGGCTCTCTCCCAGAAAAATGCAGTGGACAGTCCGCAATCCAATGAGGGTGTGGATGGTAATTCTTATCCTTGTAGTTCCACCAAGCTCCTTATCGTCTCCCTCCACATTCAAAGAACTCCTGGTAGGAAAAGGATCTTATGTCTCTAATAGATGGAAAAAGGAAGACACATAGTGGAGGGAGACGATAAGGAGCTTGGTGGAACTACAAGGATAAGAATTACCATCCGCACCCTCATTGGATTGCGGACTGTCCACTGCATTTTTCTGGGAGAGAGCCCATACTGAATGATATTGGACTGTTACCAGTGCCGTCTGAGCGGTAAACTTCACTGTACTTTAGATATTTAAATAACGGAGGAGGATAGGAAGAATTTTTAAAGTGCCCCAGTGTTTGTGCAGCCCTGCCTATTACATGCTGCACATGTATGGGCAGGTGAAAGGTTCTCTTTGAAGGGTACCTGTCATTTCATTTGACTTTTAAGGATAAGCTACCATGAAAAAGCAGCTTGAGCTTCACAGTCACACTGTCACGTTGGGTACGTGGACCCACTGGGCCGTACCGCCTTAACGGTATGGCAGCTGGCCAACAGGACACAGGTCAGAGTCTATAGTTCATATAGGTGTACCAGTGGTAGCTCAGACAGTAGCAAGACAGGCTCTGATGGGACTTAGGCAGCAGGCAGGCACCAGGAGTGGTGTAGCAGGACTGGCGTGGTACTCAGGGCAGCATGACTCCAACACAATACGGCACTTGACCAGGATAGCACGGGATAAAGGTTACAGGTAGCAGGAACGGGAAACACTGGGAACTAGAAAACACTTAGGAGACCATTTGCAAAGACAGACTATGGTAACGACAACAAAGCTCAGGCAATACAGGAAGGGTCAGAGCCCTTCTTATAGTCCAGAGTGTTCAGGGAGCAATCAGCTCAATCTCACACCTGTGTGCGCTCTGGCTCCTTAAGCCTGGACTGAGCTCGCGAGCGCACCCTGGTGGTCACTTTGGAACAGGACGACCGCATGTGCAGACATCTCTGGAGAGAAGGGCGTCGACCGGATGGAAGGAGTTCGTGGTCAGCGACCACGGACGTTACACACACTCTGTGTAACTTATTTATTAACTTTTTCTGATACTTTTCCAACCTGATGTTCCTATTAAAGCGTAACTAACTTTTCTTTTGGCTTTTCAGAACAAGCTGTCACATGTGTGTACATGAGGAGTAGCACTATTTCTGGCCATTATATGACTTTAATTTTGCAAATTTTAGCAGTTTTCCATTCTATATCAGTTTTTGCATTCTATATCTGTAGTTTGCATTTCTCTCTGAGCTGGGGGTTTGGAGACTGGCTGCCATACCCTACGTACAGTAAGAAGAGGAGAATCTGCTCCATAACCTTCTCGCTTACTCAGAAACAGCTCCAGGATCATGCAGGACATATATAGAGAAGTACTGACCCGTACTGATGTGAATAAAGTGCTTTGATTGTGATGGAAAGTTTCCATGCCAGTCGTTCTGTTTTTATCTCCTGCACTTCCTGCTCACCCCCCCCCCCCCCTCTGCTCTCCATAGGCTTTCATAGACATGTGTAATCTGATGTATGTTGTTATGGAAATGCAAGTGGAGCGATACTTCAAGGCTGCTGAAGTCTGCCGGGAAAAAGCATGCACGTAAACCCGCAACCTCAAATCCGTAACCACTCTGATCGACAGTGTCTAAGGCTACTCTAGGATCTAAGGTGTTCGCCAGAGCCAACCGCATGGTGCGATGGACTTTGCTGCTTAAAACCCAGGTTGTTTTAACAGAGTAAAGTTTTGGATAAGAGGTGCAATGCAGGCAAACCTGAGCTGGAAACCAGATAGCCAACTAGGTTAACTGAAAGCGCAGAAACGGAGTAGAGGTAATCACACAAGCCACGGTGAAAACCAGCCGGAAGTGGATAATCAGAATTGGTAAGCAGGGGGTTAACGGGAGACAAGCCGAGGTCAGTATACACGAGGTCCAGAAAACAGAAGTGCAGGAGCAGTCAGGAGCTTGATAAGAAACCAGGAGATAGGAAAATTCACAAGCAAAGACAGGTGGGAAGAGACAGGTATAAATACAACCCCACATCTGATTGTCAGAAGGACACAGAAGAGAGATAGGTTCAAGGTAAAATAAGAACCACCCAGAAGCTAGACAGGTTATCATAGCGACCTTAAGGGAACAGGTGTTTTCCTAAAACATGTGAGCTGCAGTCCGACTCGAGACAGATAGAGCTGAATTTTCAAAGTAAAGGTCAGTTTAACAGAGGGAGGGGGAGTAGGAAAACAGCCAGATAAGAGCAGAAAGAGGCTTGTTACTCTGATAAGATATATTACAAAGTATCTTATAATCGCCTGTACTATTAATTTATGCAAAGTTTGTTAAAATGACAATGACCATTTAAATATTTTTCCCACAAAATGACCAACAATGTTCTCTTGACTCAAGATCCAAGGTGGAATTATACAATTTGCATATACAATTGTTTGCTTTCTCCTTGTAACTTCATCTACTCTACATTGCTGTACAGTAGACTGATTGTAAGTCCAAACTTGTGATATAGAACAGACATAGACAGAGATCTATCTGAACTTGGTTTGAATATAGATATATAGATAGATAGATAGATAGATAGATAGATAGATAGATAGATAGATAGATAGATAGATAGATAGATAGATAGATAGATAGATAGATAGATAGATAGATAGAGAGAGAGAGAGAGAGAGAGAGAGAGATAGATAGATAGATAGATAGATAGATAGATAGATAGATAGATAGATAGATAGATAGATAGATAGATAGATAGATATAGGTATATATATATATATATATATATATATATATATATATATATATATAAAAGGACTTGAAACCGTGCCCCTAGGAGTTAGATCGGTGCTATGTATGGAAAGAAAGAAACACCAGGCTGCCTTCTCACCTCTGTATTAACAGTCTGTCTGAGGACATTATATGCATATTTCCTTTTAAAACAAAAATAGGAGCTGATCCCAGAAATAACCAGAAATATCTGTTATTTGGAAAGGTTTTTCATCCATGGGATCTGCTCTCGTCTTTGGCAGGAAATATACAGTCCTCTTAATAACTATTAATATGGATATGTGAATGCAGCCTCTAACATACCGCCAGTAAAAAATTAAAACTTGTTTCTGCTTATGAATATCTAGGTCTCTTACCCTGAACTCTTGTGTGAAAGTCCAGCATATGGGAATACTTAAAGCTTGAATTTGACAGAGAAGAACTCAAGTATGAAAGGTCGGGTGGCTTTGGATCTAGACAGCTCCCACTTTTTACACTTTTTTACATTTAGGGGTACATCCATTCGTGTGTGTAATGCGTCAATGTAATTTAGGGTCCAGATAGCTGGAGATACATTTTATATGAAGCAGATCTGTTTTGATTTCAACATTTAATTTAACTGTACTAAGCTAATCTTTAATAATAAACTATACATATATTGCACATAAAATGTTTTTTACATACTGTATTTTCATTTGTGTGTGTTTCAGACTAACCAATCAATATCCTGGCAGTGCTTATGAGTCCATTGTCAGAAATGGACAGCTCCTCTGCAAAATGCAACAAGCACTAAAAATTTCAGGCCCGGCAAAAAACAGGTACTGTAAGGGGCCCATGACCATTTTTGCACAGTACCTTTAACATTCCATCCCTTATGCCTGTACATTTTGTATACACATGGGATTGCCATACCGTATAACATTCTATTTCCCTCGGATTCTACAAAAATCTATATATAATTGCACATTTCTAGAAAACCTTATAAGCATGAATAGCATCTTTATAGAAAATAAATTTAGCTGGCAGCATCTCTCTGACAAGGTAAAAATAGACTGCTATGTTGTGCCAAGAGAGGTTTAAGAGCTATTCAAAGCTTTCGAATAATTACCTAATCATACTCTGATATGTGCACTTGAGTAAATTTTATGATACTACATTACTTAATGTACATACTTTTGCCAGCAACCAAACCAAGCACTTCAGAGATCTTCCAGTATTTCAGCTAGTTATTGATGTATTCTTTATAAACATTGTCAGTCACTACTCATGATATACTGTGACTCAACAACCTTGCTATCTACAAAAATAGGGAACCCTCAGCATTCTTTATTCTGACACATTCTGTTAAAGTCCGTCTCCAGCCAGAAGCGGGGGAACCGGAGATTTTAGCTGAATGTTTATTCCAAGTAATTCTGTATTCTAATTCTCTATCACTATCCCCCCCCCACCCCCATTATGACTTACTACTTTTATGCAACATTTCTTCAAACAATACGGGATTACAATAGATATAAATATATATTCTTTTACTATTTAATACAAAAGTAAAAGAGAAATCTCTGTTAAGGGGTCACTCCCATCTTATAAAGTGATGGCATATACCTAGGATATGCCATCACTTTATGATCATTGTGGGTCTGACCTCTGGTACTCCCACAGATCCTGATAATAAAGGAGCTACAGCGTTGATTAAGCACTGCATTTCCTTGTAAGTTTTCCCTGCACAACACGACAATATTACTATATATATATATATATATATATATATATATATATATATATATATATATATAAAACACTAAAAATATCAAATCCATTATTAGATATCAGAAGTCAATCCGGACCAAATAAACTATAGGTTATCGTTTATACATACCTCGGCTTATCACCAAGTTACAGAGTCTATAGTGGCAATGTAAGTGCAATAGCACTAGAACAAAGTAAAAATATTGTCACAATCTGCATTGTTTATTAACACAGGCAGATTGTTTTTTGAATCAAATACAGTGACATCGCTACCTATTTACAGTCCATATCCCTAAAGATATGAATCAGTGAGTAATTTAATTATACTAGGGAAAACAAACATGAAATTTAAATATACAGTGAACTATAGTTGAACTCAGAGAATAAAGTGTGTGTACATTGATAAATTATGGCAGGTTTCTTATCAAAGGACATAACTACACAAGAATGGCTAACTGATGCAAAGGAGGTTTTTTCGGACAAACTCAATTTAACCACTACAAGTACACCAACTTTGAAATCAGCATTCAATACATTGGCCAATACCTATAAAGAAAACATCAGGTCATAGTGGGAGGTCAAAAGTTTAGAAAACTATATACATCAAAATATAGTCCCCAAAGGTCTAAGAATTAATATAACTCCAGTCAGAAGAGCTAGGGCACCGGAACTTCTGGAAAAATGGATCATGGAAGCTACAGCCAGCTCGATACGATTCATGTGAATATTATTAGAACAGGAAAATAAAACCCTGGAAAAAACATTGATAGCCCTGACAGATCAGATTGATCAAATCAAAACATATAAAAATGATGGTACCTTCGAACAGCAGGAGGCACAACTACAGGAGACAATAGAAAAGCTTCAAACAGCTATAAAGGAGAGGAAACATCTACAGTTGACTAGAGATTTACAAGCCTTTAAGGAACATCGAGTATATAATTTTGAAGGCTTTACTCAAGGAACAGACTCACACTCAGAGAGATCCTCCTCAGATTTTGAACAATCTGACTCGGAAGGCATAACCAAACAACACGCAGGCACCAGCTATAGTAATCTAAGAAGGGGTCCGGGATTTGGGACATCACAGAGAGGGAGAGGTAGACGCTCTAGGAGGGTATTCCACGGTAGTAGAGATTTTTTAGGGACCAATTATACAGCAACAAATTATGCACTACGAACCAGATCTACACAACAGGAAAGGGACCTATAAGTGCATCAGATGATAACCCACAGCACATGGACCTAGAGAGGCATGAAAACAAAACAGATACAATGCAAATTATTAATATCTCTCCAAAAATTTTATCACCACAAGATATTAATCTATTGAGAAAGGGGCTATCTTATGTCCCTACAACTCGGTTTGACACTTTTGAATGGGTAAAAGATCTTAACCTCTTTGCCCGCAAATTGAAGTGGGTAAAATTTTACAAATACCATGACCTACAAAAATGTAGGGAATTGGATATTGAAGAAACTGACTACCCTGATTTTCTAAATCTAATGGATCTTATAAAGGAAAATGAAAGACTGGAAGGACAGGGACCCTTTACAAACCTTAAAAAGAAAAGTACTAAAGCAGCACCAATGAGTGAAACAAACAACATTGATATATTCGCGGACCTTGTAACTAAGGAAATAGAAAAATTGGGCATGAATAGGGAACTACATCAGCACTATAGTAACTTGACAACAGAGGAGATCACTGCATTACGAAATTTAGAGGGGGATAAATCAATTATAATCAAACCCGCAGACAAAGGGGGTAATCTAGTAGTTATGGATGTACAGGTATATAAAACGATGTGCCAACGCATATTGCTTGTACAAGACAACTACGGTAACCTGGCCAATAATCCAATAGGCAGTCATGTTGGGGAACTTCTCAACATGTTGCAAAAGGCCATGAGAGATAAATTGATCAGTAAACAGGAATTTGAATTTATGTGTCCAAACAACCCACAAATTCCAGCTTTCTATAGTGTACCAAAGATACACAAAGGTACGAACCCCTTAAAAGGCTGACCAATTGTATCTGGCATTAATGGTCTCCTACAGAATATAAGTATCTATGTAGACAGTGTCCTTCGGGACTTTGTCCACGCCCTACCTTCCTACCTAAGAGATACCACAGATATCCTAAAGAGACTAGAGGATTTGGAAATTCCCCCAGGAGCAATGCTAGCGAGTCTAGACGTGGAGGCCCTGTACAGCTCCATCCCTCATGTACAGGGATGTGAGGCGGTACGATGTTTTCTTGAAACTCGGGGTACCCAATTTAAGGCCCATAACGAGTTGATCCTTAACATGCTCAATTTAATCTTGACTAAAAACATATTTCTGGGGGCAAACTGTTTCATCAACTGAGAGGGACTACGATGGGCAGTCCCTGTGCTCCCAGCTACGCCAACCTTTATTTAGGTTGGTGGGATGACCAAGTAGTGTTCACAGACGGTCTTGCATCATCTACCTCGCCCATCCTAATGTGGGCGAGGTATATAGATGATATTTTCATTATCTGGAACGATACAGCGGAGAACTGCTTGTCAACACCCTTAATATAAATGGACTAGGACTGTTCTTTACTTCAGAGATACATGAAGCTTCCATTAACTTCCTAGACATCACCATCTATAAAACTGAATCAGGCAACATAACCACTACACTTTTTCGTAAGACCACAGCAACCAACAACCTCCTAGCATGGGATAGCCATCATCCTATCCCTCTGAAAAAAGGCATCCCTAAGGGACAGTACCTCAGGTTGAGGAGAAATTGCTCGGATCTGGGTGATTTTATGAGCAAATCAAGGCATCTCCGACAGAGGATTTCAAACGAGGGGATACCCGGATAAAACTCTCAGACAAGCATATCAACACACCTTGTCACACAATAGAACGAACCTACTGATCCCGCAAGCCACTATTAAGGAAGAGAACAACAAGAATAAAGTTAGGCTGGTGGGTACTTATGATGAAAGACATCAGGAAATTAGAAGTATATTTAGGAAATATTGGGGAGTCCTAACAGCGGATAATGATCTCAATCAAGCAGTGCCATCCTACCCACTTATTACTTTCAGATGAGGAAGAAACCTCCAAGACCGTTTAGTTCACAGTCACTTTACCGAGGATTCCCCACGGATAGATTGCTTACCCGCCCCCCCCCCCAGTAGGGACATTTCAATGTGGATCATGCAGAGCCTGCCAGCACATTGTAAAAAGTAACAGCTTTCGGAGTGCATCTACTGAACAAGTCTTTACCAATAGGGAATTTGGAAACTGCAAGTCCAAAGGGGTCGTCTACATGGCTACATGTACTTGCCCACTAAATTATGTGGGAAAAACAATCCGGGAATTCAGAAGAAGAGTCCTAGATCATATGGGAAACATCCGACGCAAAGAAGATACATGTCTAGCGAGACACATGAGAGAGGTACACAATAATAGGGAGGCGGAGATCTCATTTCAAATAATAGAGGTTATTAGACCATCTAGTCGTGGAGGTAACCTGGACAAATTTCTCCTCCAGAAAGAATGTAGATGGATCTATAGATTACAGACTCTGAGCCCTCAAGGTATCAATGACTACATGTCATTTACCAGTTTTATATAAATACATCTGTATACACCAATTCATGATACAATACAGATCCATTAAACTCCTATTGAGAACGTTAAATAGTTAAATAACTTGGATCGTATAACTTTAGTCCTATAAAAGTGGAGACAAACACAATCCAAAATCAGTATTATGAAACAAGTGAACCTAACTCCCTTTTAGGCTCTCACCTACTGCCTAATCATCACATCTACTATAAAGTATGCCTAACCACCTATAATATATAAAATAACATAACTGTACTCCCCTCTAAGTCTCAGCAGGATGGTTTTATCTCCAAGATAATAGGAACTCCCCTGTTAACATGTCACGAATAAGGATGTATAGTTAAAGAGGCTCTGTCACCAGATTTTGCAACCCCTATCTGCTATTACAGCAGATAGGCGCTGCAATGTAGATTACAGTAACGTTTTTATTTTTTAAAAACAAGCATTTTTGGCCAAGTTATGACCATTTTTGTATTTATGCAAATGAGGCTTGCAAAAGTACAACTGGGCGTGTTTAAAAGTAAAAGTACAACTGGGCGTGTATTATGTGCGTACATCGGGGCGTTTTTACTACTTTTACTAGCTGGGCGTTCTGACGAGAAGTATCATCCACTTCTCTTCAGAACGCCCAGCTTCTGGCAGTGCAGACACAGCCGTGTTCTCGAGAGATTACGCTGTGACGTCACTCACAGGTCCTGCATCGTGTCAGACGAGCGAGGACACATCGGCACCAGAGGCTACATTTTATTCTGCAGCAGCATCGGCATTTGTAGGTAAGTCGATGTAGCTACTTACCTGCAAACGCTGATGCTGCTGCAGAATCAACTGTAGCCTCTGGTGCTGATGTGTCCTCGCTCGTCTGACACGATGCAGGACCTGTGAGTGACGACACAGCGTGATCTCTCGAGAACACACGGTGTGTCTGCACTGCCAGAAGCTGGGCGTTCTGAAGAGAAGTGGATGATACTTCTCGTCAGAACGCCCAGCTAGTAAAAGTAGTAAAAACGCCCCGATGTAACACACATAATACACGCCCAGTTGTACTTTTACTTTTAAACACGCCCAGTTGTACTTTTGCAAACCTCATTTGCATAAATACAAAAATGGTCATAACTTGGCCAAAAATGCTCGTTTTTTAAAAATAAAAACGTTACTGTAATCTACATTGCAGCGCCTATCTGCTGCAATAGCAGAAAGGGGTTGCAAAATCTGGTGACAGAGCCTCTTTAAGCCAAAAGCATCGGTTTTAACAAACAACAGAACCTGCTCACACAATTAATTTACTTTACCTAATATATGCACCCCACCTAGAATGTACAGAAATGCCTTCAGTGACAGCACGGCACTTTGGACACAGGCAGGCAGAGCGAGTCTTCTCAAGGCCCCTCCCATGGCTCTGACGTCGAAGGGTATGAGAGGGACCTTTGCACTAGATACAGTACAACCCGTCAGGCCAATCATCCCCATCTATACCACACTGGGGAAGCCGGTCTTTTGACGGCTATGATTGGCCATGACGGACGAGCCCCCTGCAAGGGGGAGAAGCTTGCTGAACGTGCTGAGCCTCACGATAGGCTGATACATTACAAGGGGGGTGGACACTCCACCTTATATCGTGGAGCGTTCTGCCGCCAACTGCAGCTAGCAAACTGGACCGACGTTAGACATGATAGGATGTCTCTTAATGCATTGTACGCTAAACACTAATAAACAATATCTAACAACTGCAGGCCCCTGAGGAATTGCAGCAGATATTACTGACAGCAATCAAACGCGTAAGGCACATTCTGTGAGTGACTGGTACGGGGTATCAGCTCTTATAAGGGCTCATCAGCTGGCAGCTGAACCAGCAAATACATACTGGTTTATATCCTAATACAGCACAGCCAGCTAGGTTAATAATCACAACATCCTCACGGACCGCCATGATATTACAGGTGTTTAGTCCTTAGTCAGATGCAGTAGTCAGGGAACAAACTCTGACTGCACAGACGAGGCTAAATTAATATACCAACGGGGCGCTCACCCGTGCTGGTAAGAGAGCCTATATCTGGATTATAGAAGAACTATTTGATAAATAAAAATCTAAAAATAAGAAAACTATAAAATTATCATAAAATATTACTATATATATATATATATATATATATATATATATATATATGTATATATATATATAAACCTAAAAATATCAAATCCATTATTAGATATCAGAACTCAATCCGGACCAAATAAACTATAGGTTATCGTTTATACATACCTCGGCTTATCACCAAGTTACAGAGTCTATAGTGGCAATGTAAGTGCAATAGCACTAGAACAAAGTAAAAATAATATCACAATCTGCATTGTTTATTAACACAGTCAGATTGTTTTTTGAATCAAATACAGTACATCGCTACCTATTTACAGTCCATATCCCTAAAGATATGAATCAGTGAGTAATTTAATTATACTAGGGAAAACAAACAAGAAATTTAAATATACAGTGAACTATACCATAGTCTAAACTAAATGAAAAAAACAAAAAACAGAATAAGTAAAAAAAAAAAAGAGAAACACAACAATAGCCATTTAACAAAACTGGATGTGGAAAGAGGGATAACTCTAATTCTTATACAAGCCTTTGTTTATCTGGTTCTTTAGAACATTTCTCCCCTGATGCCTAAAAGGATTTTGTCAATGCCCCTTACCTGTAGTATCACATTAGCGATAAATCAGATAAAGCAAACGGGCCTAGTGTTTGTGGTGAAATTTGTGGTGAAAACAGTTTAAAGTGGTGAAAACACATACAATAGTAAAAACTACCCTTTTGAGCCCCAATGTGCTCACGTGCAAATAAAGTTAGTGCACAAAAAAACACCAATAAGGGTTTTAAATAAACTTATTTATTACCGTTAGAATCCATGAGGAAAAACTACCACTATGGACCAAAACAGAAAACCGTCTGAAGCGTTTCGCCTATAACGCTTGGTACACAGGCTGTACATAATAAGAAAAAATCTGGGTATATAAAGCAATGGTGACCAGTCAGAATTCATATTGCACACCTGTATAGTGTTTATCATTACCTGGTCGATGTTGTGTCTATGGCGCTTGGTGTTGTTTACTCAGCCGGAAAGTACGTCCCTGCTTGCCCCAAAGCCAACAAGGGATCCCATTACGTGATGCATCTGTAACAAGGATCCCTGTGAAGGACTAATAGCAGGAGAAAGCGGCAACGGCACACATCAATAAATAAGAGAATGCGCCTGTGCCCTACAAGGCAGAGGAGTGTGGGGAGGTATGTTTGAATGCGGAAAATGCCCTTCATGAAAAAGGGTGTTTGCACTTGAGCACATTGGGGCTCATGAGGGTAGTTTTTCATCTTGATACACTGTATTTAAGATAATATTTCATGTGTTTTCACCACTTTTTCACTTTCTTTCTCAGTGATTACCAAACACTGTTGTTTTATGTACATGGGGTTTTTGTAGCACCACTATTAGTGCATTAGTGCAAATTATTTTTTTCTGATATAGTGTTTTGTTAGCAGTGACCTTTTTGTGGTTTTTACTGTTTGTGTGAGCATCTTTGTTTGTCTCTCATGTTTTATACACACATGCTATTGTGAAACAATATATAGACGCAATAATGTGCTTTGTATTTTTGATACATTAATAAAGTGATTTATAATTATTGGATTGTTTAGCCCTATATGATTATAGGTATGGTACCTATACAGAGAGGAGTTCTGCACAAGTTCTCACCACCCATTAGAGAAGTGGTCATAAGAAACAGGGCTGGCACCCCCTTCCACATGGTTTTCCCCTATGGTATGTATTCCCATGTTTGCACATAATATTGTATTTTTATACTCATACGATCCATCAGGGTTCCAAACTTAAAAAGCTCTTTACATGTTTGGACATAGAATGTTACCATCATGAAACACGTGGGATATTAGTTATACTATAATTAAGGATACATGGGATGTTTAGGGTAAGCAGATAGCAATCAGGATCAGTGATATTAATTAGGTTTAAAGGTGTTATCTCATGAATCCTTTTTATATCAAAAGTGCAGAATTGCTTTTAATAGCTGTTTTAAAGTAATTTTCCAGGTCTCTAGCATATTAAAATACACTTTGAAGTTTTTTTATTTTTGCTTCCTTGTGTCTCCCCTTGGTGCTGCTGATAATCCTTGCTGTTGGGGGAAGGATCTGAGCAGAATCTTTCTCCACCCCCTTCTGGCAGCTTTCAATGTAATCCCTGCAGATAGGTAACATGGGACATTTGTGACATTCACAGTATGCACTCACTTTGTCAAGGACGATGGTAGATTCAGAATCCAGTGGCTGAAGCGATCAGGCAGGAGGATACAACAGCAAGAGTAGTCAAGTAACAGTCCAGGTTTGGTACCCAGATATTCAGCAATAGGTAGTTACATGTAGTTACATGAGGTAGAGACGTGGCCAGGAAACAGTCCAAGTTTGGTACATAAATTAACGGCAATTGGTAGTAATGTGAGTCAGAGAGGAACAAGACTATAAGCAGGAAGCTTACTAGTCTGGCAAGGTGGTACTGGAAGTTCCAGGCTATATAGGAGCCACAATGGTGAGACCACCTAGGCAATCAAGGTAATGGAATCTAGATAGGAAGGAATCAAAGAGTAGCTAGACACCAAATCAATTATTGGAGCTGTCAAAGAGCACCAGTGGCTCAATGAGAAGAGCTAGTGCGTGAGACACAGGGGTTTCCAGGATCGATTCCTGACAAGCAAAGCAGAAAGCTATTGCTACTGGCTGCTTTGCAGTGAACAGAGAATCACTAAGCAGAGACCTGGCTGTGAGGGAAGTGACTGAGCATGCATGTCACCAAGCACTCAACTCATTAAGTTGACGTCCACACTGGTATGCACTTTGAACACCAGCTGGCACCATACTATGTAAGTAAATGTCTTCACTCGCTAATTTTTTAAACAGCATGTAAATGGCAAATATTGTTCATTGTTTTAGATCTATACAATAAATATGTTATTTAGTGTTAAGCAATTTAGAAGGAGGAAGCAGAAGGTAAGAAGAAGTATTATATGAGAAGTAAAGTGAACTTCTTTACCTGATTTCTACCACATAACCACATCTTTCATCTGCAGCTTAATATTGTCCTGTATAAAATAAGTCCAGAGCTCAAAGCGTTCTTGTTCCATCCTAAAATTAGTTTTTATTAGGAACAGGGCCATAGAGGTATCTCCAATTTCCGATTTATGAATAGAATTAAAAGTGTCACAGCTGAAACCAGAAATTAATGCAGACAACTGAGGGCTCTTGTGTAAGACAATGTGTGGGCCTCTCTTTCTCTGGCACACTGTCAGAAACATAAAAACGTACATCTTCTCATATTTAAAGCAAGTAACGTCTTTAATAAAATATTAATATTATTCATCATTTACATTTAGCTTGGCAATATTTTAAAAGGTCCCCCCATGTGTAAGTGGCCAGCTCGTTATTTTGCCTGCAGCACATCCATATGACCTAACAGTTGAACGTGGACATTTTATTTTTCACTATAACCGGCAGAGGGTTAAAATGTAATTTCCACTTTTTAAAGTTTGCATGCACAGCATTTACTATTGTTTCAGTTGCTTCTCACAAAACAGCAACAAAGTGCGGCTATATTGGAGCATGTAGTTATTTTTTTGCCATGTGATCATGTAGTCGATCTCTATTGCATACACTTCAAATGAGTAACAGTGAACACGAACACTGCACCAGCTATAACTCTCTAAAGGGCAAAGTTTCAGCTCAGAGCTGCTCCTCAAACTAATAATCCTGGGGCTATAGAGTGGTACAGTTATTAATACTGTCATGGCTGTGGGGTATATGGACCCACTAGGCCGGTCCGCAGTAGCCGAGTAGCAGCTGGTCAAACTACAGTCAATGATAGTAGCTGGATAGAAGTTCTGACAGACACTTGGCGTAGTAGACACTTGATGTAACAGACACTTTGGCACAGATGATGCTTTGGCATAGCAGACGCTTTAGCACAGATGATACTTGGCACAGATTACACTCTCGACTCCGACACAAGTTTACGTACTGGAACAAACACAATTATTGCATACGAGATACAGGAAACGGGAAGACTGGAAACAGGATACAACTAAGGGACCATTTGCAAAGACTAACATGGGCAGACACAACAACGCTCAGGCAAGGAGAGGAGGGGCAGAGTCCTTTTTAAAGTCCAGGTTGCATAGGGATTGGTAGGGAACTTTTCCACTGGCGCTGGCCCTTTAAGGCTGGGAACGAGCAAGCATGCGCACCCTACCAGAGCCAGTGGGGAGTTGGATATGCCGTTGGTCAGCGACCGCGGGCACAAGAAATACGCTGTATCTCTGGTGCTTAAGAGTGAACAATTAACAATAATTCTAAGGTGGCCTATGGTTTTTGCCAGTTAACTTCTAATATCCCTGTGGTCTAGGATTGTTTAGGGGTTAGTGCCTAATGTTGCTAATAGACTAGGATTGTTTAAGGCAGCATAAAACTACGCAGCGTATCCGACCTAGAACCAGAAGCACTTTCCATCCGAAAAATCGCACTACATTGTGGTGCCGTTTTTTGGGTGGAATTTCCTATGTGGAGAACAGCGCTAGAAAAAAACTACTTTCATACTAACCCTGGGCCAAAGTCATGGCGACACGTCCCTCTGTTATCCGTGCAGTCCGGTCTCCTGGGATGACGCTGCAGTCCATGTGACCCCTGCAGCCTGTGATTGGGTGATGCAGTCACATGGGATGAAACGTCACCCCAGAAGTCCGGCCTGGAAGGAGAACGAAAGCGTCAGTATGACAATGCCCGGGTGGTAAGTATAAGCTTTTTTAGTCATTTTAAACAAAAAAACGTTTAGCTTTTTGCATCTGAGTTGCAGCGTTTCCGCCGCAAATGTCGCAACACTTGGCTATTTGTTGCATGTTTACCATGTTTACATGTCCATTGAATTCAATCGGGAAAAACCACAACAGAAAAGAAACGAAAACTGGCATAAAATTGAGATGCTGCGGATTTAAAATCTGCACCGCAGGTCAATTTATAAACGTTTTCACTGTGGATTTTTTCTGTAGCGTGGGCATGAGATTTTCTAAATCTCATTCACTTTGCTGCTACTGTAAATGCTGTGGAATTCCAGCACAGAATTCCGTTGCGGAAATTCTGTAGCATTTATGCTAGGTGGGAACCCGGCCTAAAAGTTAACGCCTAAGATCCCTTGTCGTCTAAGGTAGTGAGTTGATTATTGTAAATATCCAAGGTGGACTAGGGTAGAAGAGGGGCTAATGCCAACAGCCCTTGTGCTAAAGGGTGGTGAAGGGGTAAATGGTTACATCCCATGTGGTCTAGGCTTGTGAAAGGGTTAATGGGAAATCTCTGTAGTCTAGGATGGTAAAGCATTGCTTCAATGGGATAATGCCATTGGCAGCAAACTGGGTGCTTAAGACCTTTATTAAGACCCCTAACAACTCAGTGTACCTTTGTATGGGGTCTGTGCACACGATATTGCCTTGTGTATGTGCCCTTAATTTCCTTCTTCTTGATATATTCTACTTTATATACAAACAGTATAGAAATGATATGTTTTACATTTAAATATACATATGAAGTCAATTTTGGAATTCAAGTTTACCCATTACTTCAAGACAGGTATTTATTTTTCAACCAAATTACTTTTACTTAATATTAGAAGAAATAAATAATTCGACAAACTATAACTATTTATCTTAATTTTTATTTAACAAAAGTGTAATAAATACAGATTTTATCTCTGTATAATGTGACATCTGTTTACAGCTGTGTATTTTTGCTTTGACAAGATTTAATGGATTAAAGAATATACAAAAGACTTTCTGATTGTAAATTGCTGCAGAGTAAACTGACTACATAAATGAAGAAAATTTTTTGTACTACTATTGTTTTTGTTGTTATTATTTTTATGTTAGTATCCACCTAGTGGTGATTTATAGATTTATAGATTTATTTGAAAAAAACTGACTAAAACTACATCTGGCACTGAGTCATTTGGACATTATCAACCGATGATCACACCTGCTTCTAAGCTCCTTCTAGGTGTAAAAGAAACAGAAACAATTAAATATCTCCTAAAGCCTTTATTTTTTACAATAATTTTTATAATTAAAAAAAACCACAAAAGTAAAAGATCCAATATATAAGTTATGACATTATATTTTAAAAGAAAACCTCTGAATCATTACAGGGCTCATTAAATTACATGGATTTTCAGAATCACATTTTTGGATAGACATAGAGACCCCCTGTCTGTAAGCAGCAATGTTTAAGAATGTAGTCCGAGAGATTAAAAAATTAATCTGGTAGCAGGAAATGTTCTAAAATAAAAAAATAAAAAATTTCTCCCTTGTTAAATCCCTGACGCTCCAGTGCAGATGCTCCGGTGGTCCCTCCTGTCTTTATTTATTTTCCTCCAATAATATCTTCTGACATAGATGAATTTCTCTTTAAAATTAATTAAACTCTTTACCCTTTGAATTACTGAAACTTGTTATTTTTTTAATTTTCATATAAAAATAAGTTTTTATCGAAATCTATAGCATATAGTACAACAAAAACGATACATTGACCTTAATAAAATCATCAGACAAACTTTGGCAAACTGATGCAAATTACTCTGCCAACACAGTAGCAAATAACTGCTTAGTTAGAGTATGGTTACATTATAGTTACGTTATAAACTGCACATTATTTAAGCATAAATATACTTTAGTAGTACTTGAAATGTATTTAGGCTTTACATAAATAATTAATTTAAAAAAAATTACTTCTGTAATAATTAACTGCAATATGAAGGTTGACCTGCTTATTTAGAAAGCTCTAAATGGCCAAGGTGCAGAAGACCGTGTTAAACTAAAACTGTGTTCGATTTTGTCAGGGTTCTGGTAAGTATAGCGCAGTTTACAGCATTATATTTGCTGTGAAATCCTTACTTTGATCACTCGTCCCCATGCATTTCTATCATGTTGGCAGCGCGTCTCCCTGTGTAAGAGATGTGCTGCCAACAACGATAATAGTTTAAAATGAAACAATCAGCCAATGAATGAGTGTTAGCTTGTTCATTGCATGATCGTTGCCTTGTTTACACAGGGCAATTATCGTGAACGAGCGTACCATGAATGCTCATTTGCCCGATAATTGGCCAGTGTAAAAGTGCCCTAAGGGTGGGCAGATTTTGAAATCTCTGCCTTGGGCATCAAAAGAACTTGTCCCTAAATTGCCCAGAAACCTGATGGACCCCAATATACTGTAGGTTAATAGGATCCATCATACTGGCCAAAGCTCGGTTAAGACTGGAAGACGGTAGTATGGTAATAGAAGATGGTAATGTGAACAAAAAACATAAAAAGTTGGTCAACACATCCTAACAAAATCACATAAATGTGCAGGTGCACGTAGGCTGTAATACAAAAACAAAAAAACATTGCAACACACTCTGCAAGCGCAAATACCAGCAAATGCTATGTAATCACGACCCGCGACGGCCGCAGACAGCCACCTTCATTTTCGGCCATTGCTCCCATGCAAAGCATTTATGGTCCGCAATTACAGACGATTTTTGCAGTCGTGTGCATGGGGCCTCAAACTGTGTAAGCCCAAAAGACACCTCTCCCATGGTGCTAAGTCTGAAATTAAATGAAATTAGGGATGGTAGGAAACAGTATTAGGAACACTCTAACTAAAAACACAATTAGGCAAAATGGGAGGAGTGCACGACCAAAATTGAGGCAACCACCAACCCTTAATGTACAACGCAAAACACAAAAAGTTGGTCAGTACATACTAACAAAATGACATAAATGTGCAGGTGCAAGTTGGCTGTTAATGCAACAGAAACCTGACGTATCCCATTATACTGCAAATCAATGGGATCCATGATACCAGTCAAGGCTCAGTTAAAAATGGAAGCCAAACTACAACTCCTACTCTAAAAAATAAGCCCTCACACCACTCTATTGATGGAAAAATAAAAACGTTATGGCTCTTGAAAGACGGGGAGTGAAAAAACGAAAATGAAAAATAAAAAAATGGCCGTGTCCTTAAGGGATTAAGGAACCCATTGACTTTAAGGGTATGTTCACACAGAGAAAAATCGGAAGCAGAAGGCCTCCAAACATCTGCCCATTGATTTCAATGGGAAAAACGGCGTTCTGTTCCGATGGCCCGTTTTTTTTTACGTGGCCGTTTTGAAAAACGGCCGCGTAAAAAAACGGCCGCGAAAAAGTGCAGGTCACTTTTTGGGACGTTATTGGAGCTGTTTTTCATTGACTCTATAGAAAACAGCTCCAAAAATGGCCCTAAAAAAACGCTGCGAAAAATGCTGCGAAAATTGCGAGTGACTTAAAAAAAAGTCTGAAAATTAGGAGCTGTTTTCCCTTGAAAACAGCTCCATATTTTCAGATGTTTTTGACTTTCCGTGTTAACATGCCCTAAGGGTATGTTCACACGCAGTGTTTTCAGGCGTATTTCGGGGTGTTTACGCCTTGAAAAATGCCTGAAAAAAACGGAAGCGGAATGCCTACAAACATCTGCCCATTGAAATCAATGGGAGAAACAGCATTTAGTTCATACGGGCGTCTTTTTACGCCTCTGTTTTAAATAACGGAGCGTAAAAAGACGCGCCGTAAAAAGAAGTAGCATGTCACTTCTTGAGGTGTTTTTTGGAGCTGATTTTCCATTGAACACTATGATAATCGCCTCAAAAAACACCTCAAAAAGAAGCTCCAAATTAAAAGAAGCTTCATTTTCAGCTACAAAAACGTTTTTGGCAAAGCGTGTGAACATACCCTAATGAGTTATGTCCAGTGGCGGATTAAGTGTACCATGGGCCCTGGGCTGTTGACACAACTTCCTTCCCCCTCCTTCCCCCTCACACGCAATTCAACCCCCCCAACCCGCTGACACTGTACCCGTCAGTGCTGACCTGACGGATACAGGTTTTAGCACTAGATACAGCTGCTCTGTATTCAGGATATAAAGCAGCTGTATCTCAAAAAGTAAAAATAATTTTTAATAAGTATTTAGAAAGGTTGCACCAAACACCATACACTACTTTATTTTAAAAAAAACTTTTTGAGGATTTACATAGCCTTTAACACATCAAATAAAAATAAATTGTAACACCTCTTTTTAAAGGGTAAGTAAATGTTCAACAAACTTCTGACATGTCATAGTGACATGTCAGAACTTTTGATGGGTGGGGGTCTGGGTGCTGAGACCCCCACCGATCGCTAAAAATAAGAGGAAGAAGCGCTCATGCGAGCACTGAGCCACTTCGTTTCTGTTCGGCTTTTTACAGAAAGCCAAAGTAGCGGTGTACGGCTCATTGACTTTCTATGAGCCCGTACACAAACTGCTCGGCTTTCCGGAAATAGAAACCAAGCGGTTCAGCGCTCAGACGAGTGCTTCTGCCGCCTAGTTTTAGTGATCGGTGGGAGTCTGCGAGTGACGCTGCTTCCATAACTTTCATTCAGTTTTATGGCACTTACGGAAACAGCGTAGCTCAGCAAGCTATGCTGTTTTCTTAACTCCCGACCATGTAATCAGGATGTGGCAAGGATGCAGCGAGAGCAAAAACAGGTGGACATTTCATACATTTCCCTTATGGGAAAACTGAGGGCTGTATGGGGGGATTATATTGTAAGGGGAGGTAGGTTGTCTCACTGGCTGCTGGGGGCTCTATAGGGAGGTCTGAGTGTCTAATTCTGACATCACTGTGGGGGATTAGCCCCCATAGAGCCCGCCACTCAGACCCCCCTATAGAGCCCCCAGAAGATAGTCACTCTGACTCCCCTATAGAGCCCCCAGCAGTCAGACAATTTGACTTCCCCTTGCAATATATTAGTAACTAGGGAGGGCTCTATGGGAACGGGGGGATTATACTGAATGGGGGGGTCTTACCATCTAAGTGACTCCAGAGAACTCTATGAAGGGGGGAATAATCCCCCCATCCCCCATAGAGCCCTCAGTATTTCAGTATTTATTATACAGCAGGCGGGGTTGAGCGTGTAACTGACTGCTGAGTGTCTATGGGGGGAAATGACTATCCCCCCATAGAGTCCTCTGCAGTGTTAGATGGAAATCCCCCCCTGCTGTATAATAAATACTGAAATACTGAGGGCTCTACGGGGGATGGGGGGGATTATTCTTCATAGAGTCCTCTGCTGTGAGTTAGATGGAAATACCCCCCCCCTTGCTGTATAATTAATCCCCCCTTAGCGTCCGCCGATTGTTGCTTGGGGCAGGAGGTGAACAGCAGACTAACCTTCTTCCTCACCGCTCGACCACCGCCCTTCTCTTCTGTTCCTCACTGGCGTTACGTGCAGCCTCAAAGAGGGGCGTGTTCTACCACCTAACAGACGCACGTCTTCGAGTCCTATCCAGCCGCTGCTATTACTATCCCTCCCCCTCCTCCCAATCAGCACTGCGCTGGCGGCTCTGTTCCGTTCCAGTCCGCCCCTCCATCTCTCCCTCCCTCCCTATCTCTCAGAAGCGGCCATTAGTGACGTTAGCACTGAGTCTCTTAAGTGATTTTTAAAATGATGTGCGGTTCGTGTGGCTATTGGCCCCATGGGAGCCTTAGGCCCCGGGCGGCCACCTGAACCGCCCATATGATAATCCGCCACTGGTTATGTCCAGTTTCTCTTATGGTTCTATCAAATGTAAGGCTCTGTTCACTTTAGGGTCAAGTTGGGGTATTTATCATGGCAAGAATAGTGCTGCAGACTATGCTATTTTTGCCATAAAAAACTGGAACCCCTGATGGAAATAACGCAAATATTAACAGAGCTTTATTCAATGCTGGTGATGTAGTTGTGCTGTTGTATATGAATAAAGCAATGTACTACATTGATGTATTCTATTGGATAAGTATATTTTAGATGGAGTCCTAGAAATGGAATAAAGATTTCAGCATTGAGTATTAATAAAATGTGGTCTGATCACTATCAGGGTATTTTCACACGCTAGACTAAAAACATCTGAAAATACGGAGCTGTTTTCAAGGGAAAACAGCTCCTGATTTTAAGATGTTTTTTAAGCCACTCGCGATTTTCGTGGCGTTTTTAGCGGCATTTTTTACGGCCATTTTTGGAGCTGTTTTAAATAGAGTCAATGAAAAACGGCTTTCAAAACAGCCGTGTAAAAAAATGGCCCATCGGAACCGAACAACGTTTTTCCCATTGCAATCAATGGGCAGATGTTTGTAGGCGTTCAGCTTCCGATTTTTCGGCCGTTTTTCCGGCATTTACGGCCTGAAAAACAGCCGAAAACAGCCCGTGTGAACATACCCTCACAATTGTAGACAAAAACAATCTAACTTACCTAATAACGGATAGTTGTACTGTTCATGTCTTTTATTGATCACATTGAGTAAACATCCACAGTACAGGGAGAAAAAATATGTGCACCCTTGAATTTAATAACCTGTAGATCCCCGTTTAGCACAAATCACTGCCACCAAACTATTTCTGTGGCTGCATATGGACTATTCCTCCCTGTAAATGTGTTTCAGTTCATCAATATTTCTGGGATACCTTGTGTTCACAGCACTCTTCAGGTCATGCCACAGCCTCTCGATAGGGTTAGAGGGGTAATCTATGATTTTAAAATTGATGGCCTATCCTTAAGATAGATCATCATTATGAGATTGTGTGGTCGGATTCTCGGCACCCCTACCGATTCGCTGTTTGTAAGGCTGCAGCACTCATACAAGAACTGCAGCCCCTTCATTGTTTACATTGATTTAATTTCTGTTCCTACTTGCACACGCTGTTACTTTCGTAGCAGCTGTAAAATGTATTGCGGCGTTGTCCCACTCAATTAAATAGGACAGTGTTGTAATATCTTGCACAGCCACTAGGAATGTAACGGTGTGTATAAGTACAAATATAAGTGAAATCGATGTAAATAATTAATGGTCCGCGTTGCTCATACAAGGGCTGCCACACCTTCAAACATCTGAACGATGGGGGTGCCGAGAGTTAAACCCCACCGTTCTAATATCGATGGCCTGTTCTAAGGCTAGGCCATTAATTTGAAAATAACCCCTTTAAAGGGAATGTGTTGCCAGCAAAACATGTTTGTTTTTTTTTAGTTAAACAATTAGTGTGTAGGTGATTAAACATTGTTCTAATTTTTTATTTTTTTTCACGAGTCAGGAAATATTATAAATTGGATTCAATTTATAATATTTCCCAGCACTGGTCACTAGATGGAGCCATTCCCAAAATTGCAGCATTGCATGTGGTAAAGCAACCACATTGCTTTATGCTGCAAAATTGGGTAAAAATCCCTCGCTCTAGTGAGCTCTCAGAATCCCCCCCTCCTTTATCCTGGCTAGTGCCGGGAGAAACGAGGGGTTTGAACGGTCTAACCTCCTACACTGTGTGTCACCATTTTTTGAGCTGACACACAGTGTAGTAGGTTTACATACAGTAGTAAACACACACTGAAACACGAACATACACAGAAATAACTTACCTGCTCCAGTCGCCGCCGCTCCCTCCGGTTCATTCCGCTCCGTCTGCTGCTGCTGCTCCATGTGCACAAGTCCGGAAGCCGCGACCGGAAGTAGTAATCTTACTGCCCGGCCGCGACTTCCGGTCCACAGGAAAATTGCGCCGGACGGCGCGCATTTCAAATTGAACTGTGTGGGAGCGGCGCATGCGCCGTTCCCACACAGCGGCGTACACGATAGTGGATGGAACGGACCCCGTTCGCAGTCCCTATGGGACTGGAGCTGCCGTATTCCATGTCTGTATGTGTCGTTAATCGACACATACAGAAATGGAAAAAAAAATGGCAGCCCCCATAGGGAAGAAAAAGTGTAAAAATAAAAAAAAGTAACACACAAACACACAAATTAATCCAAACGTTTTTAATAAAGCACTAACATCTTTAACATATTAAAAAAAAAATTTTGGTGACACTGTTCCTTTAAAGAGGCTCTGTCACCAGATTCTCAAATCCCTATCTCCTATTGCATGTGATCAGCACTGCAATGTAGATAACAGTAACGTTTGTTTTTTTTAAAAAACGTTCATTTTTGGCCAAGTTATGAGCTATTTTATATATATGCAAATGAGCTTTGAAATGGACAACTGGGCGTGTTTTTATTCGTTTGTCCAACTGGGCGTGTATTGTGTTTTTAACTGGGCGTGTTTACTTGTTTTACTAACTGGGCGTTGTGGAGAGAAGTGTATGATGCTGACGAATCAGTGACCAATCAGCATCATGCACTCCTCTCCATTCATTTACACAGCACATAGTGTTCTTACTAGAACGATGTGCAGCCACATACACAAGTGTCCTGATAATGAATACACATGACCTCCAGCCTGGACGTCATGTGTATTCAGAATCCTGACACTTCTGAATCCTTTCTGTGAGATTTCCAGCAAGGGAAACGAAATCTCGTTGACCTCGTAATCTCGCGAGATTACGCGTGGCTTGCTGGAATGTCACAGAAAAGATTCAGAAGTGTCAGGATTCTGAATACACATGACGTCCAGGCTGGAGGTCATGTGTATGCATTATCAGGACACTACAGAGGGCACTGTGGCAGCATCTATAGAGGACACTGTGGCAGCATCTACAGAGGACACTGTGACAGCATCTACAGAGGGCACTGTGGCAGCATCTACAGAGGGCACTGTGGCAGCATCTACAGAGGGCACTCTAGTGGTATTATTATAGTAATGTAGTATTATTATTATAGTAATATAGTAGATCAAATAACTAACTGATTAACAATAATTTTGTATTGTATCAAATTTGAATGTAATGCGGCCCGTCAACTTCCCATTTTTTCTATATGTGGCCCACTAACCCGGCCGAGTTTGAGACCCCTGCTGTAGACCATAAGAGTAACTACAGTACTGATCAGACAAAGTCAGAGGAAGAATACATTTTACATTCTGGGTGAAGGCCTGTATTCGCATATAGGACATTGTGATGTTGATCTATGCATGGAGGTATTATAAGCAAACTCATAATAAGTTATCACAAAATTAAATTGAGAAAATAATAAAGTCCATCTTGCTTTTTTGGAGGATAATCTTTTGATATCACGAATGAATTCCGGATTTCTATGATAAGTCAATACAGTTACAGGATTAGAAGTTCCCTCCAAAAGATGTCTCCATTCAGGACTGCTTCCACTGCAGAATCAGATAAGTCTGGATTAAGATGAATTATTATGGGCAATGATGTAAATAGTCTTCAATTTGAAGAGGCTCTGTCACCAGTTTATAACGGCCCCATCTCCTACCTAATCTAATAGGCGCTTTAATGTAGATAACAATTTTAGTTTTTTTGAAAAACGTTTATTTTTGACCAAGTCATGATCTTTTTTTAGTTTTATGCTAATTTGTTCTAAATGCCCAACTGGACTTTTTTTACTTTTCACCAAGTGGGCGCTGTACAGAAAAGTGTATGACGCAATCAATCAGCGTCGTACACTTCCCTTCATTCATGCCCAGCTTGTTTCACTGCACAGGGTGATCTCGTGAGACTTCCTCCCTCAGGTCCTTTACCGGAGCGACGGAAGAGTCAACAGACGTCGCCTCCAGCCATGCCAGGATTCTTATCCGAATCTGCAGCGGCTGGAGGAGCTGTCTGTTCAGTCTTCCATGGCTCAGGTGAAGGACATGTGGGAGGAAGTCCCGTCACAGCGTGATCTTGCGAGATCACGCTGTGCAGTGAAACAATTGGGCATGAATGAAGAGAAGTGTGTGACACTGATTGGTCAGCGTCATACACTTTTCTATACCACGCCCACTTGGTGAAAAGTAAAAAAATGCCCATAAAAGCATCTTGAGCCTTAAATGTCCAAGTAAAGGGAAGATTCTTGTTTGTGAGTTGAGTGATTGTTGATTGAAGAAGTTTGAATTAACTCTCTGTAGAAGTTAGAAAAAACAATAAATCTCTGAACTTCTTTTTAATTTTTGGGGGATTGGCCAATCAGCAACAGCTTTGACCTTACTAGGGTCCATATTTAAACCTTCTGGAGATAATATGTACCCAAGAAATTGAATTGTAGTCCATTCAATCTGAGATTTCTTAGGTTTAATGCATAAACAATGTTCTCAAAGTTGTTGTAGTGCAGTGCAGACATGTTTGCGATGCTCCTCAAGATTCGCGTACACAATTAAGATATTAAGATATTATCCAGGAAGGCTATTACAAATCAATCTAGTAAATCCCTGAAAACATCATTGATAAAATGTTGAAAGGTGGCTAGAGGAGTACAAAGTCCAAAAGATGTTAGAAGATACTCAGTGTCCATACCGTGTCCTGTAGGTAGTCTTCCATTAATCCCCAGGTCTAATTTGAACAGGTTATATGCTTCTTTTAGATGAAGCTTAGTAAAAATTGGAGCTATACAATGCCTTTCAAGTAATTCTGGAATTAAACGGAGAGGATATTGGTTTTTAAGGCTTTATTCAGACGAACGGGAAAAACGTCCGTGCAACGGACCTATATTAGTCTATGGGGCCGTGCAGACATGTCCGTGATTTTTACTCAGCGTGAGTCCGCTGAAAAAAACTCACGACATGTCCGTTCTTTGGGCGTTTTGCGCGAATCACGCACCTATTGAAGTCAATGGGTGCGTGACAACAACGCATGCCGCACGGAAGCACTTCCATGCGAACTGCGTGATTCGCGCAACAGCTGTCAAAAGGATGAATGAAAACAGAAAAGCACCACGTGCTTTTCTGTTTACAAACATCCAAACGAAGTGTCATTATGATGGCGGCTGCGCGAAAAGCACGCAGCCGCGCATCATATGCTGCAGCCACACGGAGCTGTTAAGTGGCTTTTGCGCACGCAAAACGCCGCATTTTTGCGTGCGCAAAAACGCCACGCTCGTGTGAACCCAGCCTCACTGTAACGTTACTAAGCTCCCTTTAGTCAATGCAGGGAGGTAAGGTGCATTTTTTCTTCTCAACATAGAACAAAGGTGCTCCAGCAGTAGATGCAGATGGCCGTATAAAGCCTTTTTTCAAATGATCATCCAAATATTCCACTAAGGCTTTGAGTTCTGGTTTAGAAAAAGAGTAGATACGAGCAAACTGTATTTTAGTTCCAGGTAACAGTTCTATTTTTGGGCAATCATATGAGCAATGTGGAGGAAGCTTATCTACATTATTTTTATCACAGACATTATAAAGTTTTGTGTATTGTGATGGTAATGAGTTATTAACAGAAAGTTTAGGTTTAGGTTAAGGCAGACAATTTAACTGACAATATTCAGACGGCAAATGTATACAATGTGATGGATGGATTGAAAGATCAAAATACCTGAAAACTTTGGAGAAGCAATAAGTTGGAAATGAATAATTTCTTGATGATCAACCTTGATGAGAACTTAAAGCTCCATAGTCTCATAAATAACAGGCCCTGAGGATAGGAGTGACCCATCAACGATTTCCATGTCAACAGGTGCTGACTTTGTCAACAATCCGATATTAATATCATGAGCAAAGGCTAAGGCCGTAAAATTTCCCCAGTTCCAGATTCAAGCATAGCAAAACAAGAAATCTTACGTGTTTTAGTGCAGGTGTGTATTGGCACTATAAAATGAAACTCTGGTACCAACAACTTGTCTTCATTCTGTGCCAGATGAGAAAATTTATGTATTTTTGAGTCCAATATGTGTCTCCAGTTTCATCTGTCCTTTTACTTCAGTGACAACAATTGTCCCACGGATCTTATTTTGGCAATAAACAGCATAGTGCCCTGAACCCCTGCAATAAAGGCAAAGATCTTCTGTACGTCATCACTTTTTTTCTGATGTAGTAACAGGTTTTCGAAAAATATAAATTTGCATTGGTCCATATATTATTGATATAGTGGTTTGCTGAGTCTTCAGTGTTGATTGACAGGATTATTTCCAAATGTCTGCAGTCTTTCCTTTCTTCTTTCAGTAAGTCTCTGATCAATTTGAATGCACAATTGAATTAAGTCTTCTAACTCATCTGGGATTACCACTCTGGAAAATTCATCTTTCACTTTCCATGAAATCCCTCGCCAAAATTAACACTTCTGGGCTGTTAGAGTCCTTGTGGTATCAGCTGTGGGACAATGACTAGGATCATTTAAAACTTGATACATAGCAGTGGTAAAATCATCAAGATTATTTAGATACTTTTCTTTTCTACATAAGAAGAGGCCCACGGTACAGCTTCATCTTTCAGCAGATTGATTATAAAAATTATTTTTTTCCATTCACTGGTAAATGAAGCAGGTAGCATTTGAAAATATATGTGGCATTGGTTAAGAAAACCTTGGTAATGGCGACAAACTTGCAAGATCTTGAATCTGTGGCAGAGCCATGCACTTTCAAAAGTTGTTTTCGCAATTCAGTAAACTCTTGATTTTGCACTAGATCTTGCAGCTGAGAAAAATTTTCTTGGTAAGTGGCGTCAAATTCTTGTAGTTCGGCAATTTGTTGCATCATAGTTGTCAAAGGACTTATTCCAGTGAACTCCATATCGGGCTAGACTATTTTGTCAAGGACTGTGGCAGATTCAGAGTCCAGTTTTTCTTACTGCACAGTAGATGATACGAACAGTACAACTATTTTTGTGTTAATAGTTTAGTCAGATTGTTTCTTAGATAACAATCAGACCACATTTTATAGTAATCAATGCAGGAATAAAGGTAATTCCAAAGGGTACACCTATGTTTTCTTGCAACTGAACACGCAAAATTGTCATAACAAAGGTAACCATGATGGCCCTTGCAGAAATTCTTTACTTAAAATCTGGAATTAGGTTAAAAGGGTTTTCCCATCGACAATATATGCCATAAATATCGGATATATGGGGATCCCACCTCTGGAACCCGCACCTATCTCTATAACGGGGCTCCCTAAACCCTGCTCACCCATGCTCAGCTCCCACTGCTTCCTGGCCACTTATTGATGAGGTAATCAGGAGTTATGGAAACAGCTGAGCTTGCTGAGCTGCACTGTTTCCATAACTCCCATGGAAGTGAATTTGAAGCTACACTGTTTCTGTAGCTCCCGAGTTCCGGAACGGAAATAGTGTAGCTCGCTGTGCTACACTGTTTCCGTAACTCCCATTCACTTCTATGGGAGTTATGGAAGCAGTGTAGTTTAGCGAGCTTGGCTGTTTCTGTAACTCCCGACCACCTCATCAGGAAGTAGCCAGGAAGCAGCTGGAGCCGAACAAGGTAGAAATGGGTTCACAGGGCCCAGTTCTAGAGATAGGTGCAGGTCCCAGAGGTAGGACCCGCATCTATCGGACACTTATGGCATATCTTGTAAATATGCCATAAATGTCCAAGATGGGAAAACTCATTTATTCAATACAGTATAATTTACATATACTTTAGAAGAAATGTTTTTTATGTGATATGTTGCCTTCATTACAGATTTTTCTGCATTTCTGCACTCGAGAAGAACATGTGGGCTTTTATTTCAGATTTAGTTATTGACCTTTACTAGATCGATAAATACAGTGGATAGGAAACAATTTACTTTGGTACGCATCTTTAAGACAAGCAATACTTTAGAAGGTCATAATAGGGGCAACCAGAGATTATTACTATTGTTTAATTGCATTTTACATAAATGCAAGATATATCCCTTTAGGGTAAATCCAATTTTATTTATTGTAAGGTATAAACACAAATAATATTACAATATAAAAAAGTATTGCGCTCATACCCCAAATAAAACACAAAAACAGAAGAACATGTCAATTGTGCAATACAAATACAGAACACAACCAGTCTAACTTTGAGAACAGTAATAAAAGAGCACAATCATAAAAGTAGGGTGCCCAGATAAAGTCTTAGGGTATGTTCACATGCAGTGGTTTCAGATGTAATTTGGGCATTTTACGCCTCGAATTACGCCTGAAAAAATGCCCCTAATACGCCTACAAACATCTACCCACTGCTTTCAATGGGAATTACGATGTTCTGTTCCCACGAGCCTTTATTTTACGCGTCGCTGTCAAAATACGGCACGTAAAATGACGGCTCATCAAAAGAAGTGCAGGACACTTCTTGGGACTTTTTGGAGGCATTTTTTCATTGAGTCCATTGAAAAACTGTTTTTTACGGCCGTAAAAAACGCTGCGAAAATCGTGAGTTGTTAAAAAAAATCGTCTGAAAATCAGGAGCTGTTTTCGCCTGAAAACAGCTCCGTATTTTTAGAAGTTTTTTAGAAGTTTTTGCTCACTGCGTGTGAACATACCCTTACCATTGTGATATGGAGCGACCCTTGGCAATAATAATAAAAGTAATATAGAAGAAACAAGTAAAAAAAAATCAACAAGACACAATACAAGGGGGTACATATGAGAAAGAATATAGGAGTGACAGAGGGAAAGAAAAGCAGGATAGAAGAAAGAGAAAAAAGAAGAAAGGGGAAAAAACGTTGGTATCAGTCGATTCCAAATTTATTTGCCATATTTTCAGAGACATTGAGCATCATCCAATAAGTTCAAGTATTAAAAATCCTCTTCCAGTAATAGCTCCTCCCTGCGCATAGTATGATGGGGTCGGAGGACAAATTCAACTACAGTAAGGAAGTGGTAAGGTCATAAGCTATATCACTTTATTGTTTCGGTTAAGTAGCCATTCAATCTACGGAGTGAGTCAAAAGTCAGAAACCACCCACATATTTAATAAGATGCTTACGTACATCATCTGAAAATTACCATTTCATATTAGACCAATTGATAAGCATATGAGGCATTTTACTATACCCTACTGACATTCTGGAATCTGACATCTTAAAAGATTTACCAATTTAAAAGGTGCTTATGTGCTTTGGACTCTATACCAATTCAACAATTTGCACTGACAACCCTGGTATATTATTTTTTATTTTTTTTATGATCTTACTTTGCTTAAGCAATAGAGGAAAGGAATAGATGAAGACAGGATCATGGAAAAAGCTTTACTTCTCATTTGTTGATTTGCGGCTGTGTGAAAGGGTTTTATTTTTTTAACTGCTATGTGGGCTGAAATGTAATTCCTGCTGATTAGTAGGAGTCACTGCTGTGTGGAAAGAAAAAATGTAAGCTTCTATAATAATCAGTTTCTTTGAAGTTCCTACTTATTTTGTTCCTGTTCTACATTTGTGACAAATGTATGAGCACATTTTTTTAAAAAAGCGAATGTGTTCTTATAAAGCATTAATTTGATACATAATACAATAAAGGCTCTATGAGATAATGCTTTAGCATAGAACCTACTCTGTTTCATTTCTAAAGCAACATGTCTATATTTCTAAGATGTGGATATAGACAAAGTAAATCATTCCTTTTTTCATGAAATGTTAATAACTTGTTCATCAGTTTGAAAATCTATTATTGACTCTCACAACTTTTAGATAGCAAAGGGCTTCTAAAGAGGACTCGTCAGTCCTCTGTAACATGTCTCTTTTAGTAAATACTTGCATTCCCCTTAAAATAACAATGCTGGGGGCGGAGCCTGACCGCTGAACGTGATGGCAGCATAAGACAGTGCTCCTCACAAGCCGGCTCAGATCCATAAAGAATAAGAGGCACAATTATACTAAAAATGGTAAAGACGGGAAAGGACAAACTCAGGGACACATTGAGCACCCCAGGAGCGCAAAAACAGCAGGCTGACCTGGATAAATTCCTGCAGAAACTAGATTCGCAAACGGCGGCTGGAGCTTCCAAGATGGCGCCGTATCCTGCATCTGAGGACTCAGATGCCGACAGCATGTGTGGAGCTGCTGCGGCGATCTCAGACACGGGAGGGATAACTAAATCGTTTCTGAAGAAAACCCTACAGCAAGCCATACTGCCGGTTATGAAGGAGATCACGGAATTCAGGTCAGATTTTAAGCGTATGGGGCACAGATTGGAAGTGCTAGAATCGGCAATGTCGGACACAGTTAACCATGCGGACTCGGTGGGGCATAAGCTGCAAGTTCAGGAGTCGCAAATGAACAGGGCACTGACTATGATTGAAGACATGGAGAACAGAAGCCCTAGGAAAAATATCAGGCTGAAAGGCCTGGCTGAATTGTATGCAGCTGAGGCATTACCTGCGATTGCGCGGCAAATATTTGCAGTCTTGCTGGGAGAAGAGAGGGCGGAAAAGGTGGTGATAGAACGGATCCATAGGGCCCTTAGACCTAAGCCCAAGCCGACAGATACACCACGAGATGTCATTTGTGGTCTTCTAAGTTACGTGGATACGGCAGCCATTTTAACGGCTAACAGAGAATAGCAAAGGGTGACGTTTGAAGGCTCTACACTACAGTTATATCAAGATATAGCGGCATCTACACTGGCAAAGAGACGCATCATGAGGCCGTTGCTGGCGAAACTCCGGGAAATTAATTTACCTTACACTTGGCTTTTTCCCTTCGGGCTGGCTATCATCAAGGAGGGGAAGAGGATCCTGATCCATACTCCGAGTGACCTGGAAGAAGCATGGGAACGATTGGGTATCCGCCCAATCCAGATACAGAATTGGTTACCAGCTCAGACAGACATCACGCTACCAGACCTGCCGAAGATGGAACCTTGGTCTGTGTACTCCAAACACAGAACGCCACGTGGAAAGAAGCAAAGGGCAGAAGTAATGGAGGATGATGTACCTTGAACTGTCCGGTCTCGTTCGTGAGCTATGTTGTTTTTTCAATTATTAATGTCCCTAACTGCTAACTTAAATTCTACTGTATGGAATGTTTTATAAGGCATGTTATTGTGACTGATAGATAATATGAAAGTTTGATGTTTCTAGTTATGTTGATAGGGGCCTACGTATTTTACGGTACTAGATGATACATATCACACGGGTGACGAGGATATGTGGGCCCCCATATATTATGACACGGAGCTACCCAGCATAACACCTTGAAGCAGCTGAGCCATTTGATACATACGACGTGCAATTCCAGCTAGTGGAATATAGATGAGTGTGTGGTTTAGTACTTATGTTCTGAGATAATACTACTTGGCCAAAAGTGCCGAGTATGTTAATGGATTAATATATCATCTCATAAGTAGCGTGGGTAGTGGCTGGCAGTTATTCACATAAGGCAGACATTCTGTGACCAGTGCCTGAAAGAGAAGGTTTTCCTTCCACTGTTTTTATCTTTAGATATTACGTTTTGTTTTTTGTTTTTTGTTTTTTCTTTCTACTTGATTTCTCTTCACTTGAGAATATACTATGGACCTGGGCCAGGCCTCGGCTCAGGATTTTTTCCTCCCCCCCCGTATGCAGCGATCCTATGGTGATAGAAGTAGGTGGGTAGTGGGATCTCTACTACACCTATTGGGTTGTGTTTTGTATTCTATGCGGCCAAGTCGCCCATATATGAACGGCAGTTACATAGTGCCTGGACACTTATTGTTTGTTGGTATGTCTGTTTTGTGGTATGTCCTCCTTCCCCTCTTTCCTTCTGTCCTGCTCCTGCCCTGTCGATTGGAATTATCTACCCAAATATATGCCCAGCAATACCTTAGCAAATTGAACAGCCTAATATATATCTCACAAAAATGGCGACAATAAAGCTAGCGACTTATAATACTAATGGGTTGAACTCGCCCCAGAAACGGAACCAGATAATAACGCTGTTAAAAAAGGAACAAGTATCTGTAGCTTTCGTACAGGAAACACATTTTAAAGCTGAAAAAATAACTAAATTGCCTACTAACTATTTTTCTTCGTGGTTCCATGGCTGCAGTTCGGGCTCTGCAGTACGAGGAGTTTCTATAGCGCTACATAGGGATCTACCATTTGTATTCTTGGCTAGGCATGATGCGAAGGATGGCAGAGCTTTATTTATCAAAGGTAAATTGGGGGCAATCACATGCACCTTAGCGAATCTGTATGTTCCCAACAAATCTCAGGTTCCATGGTTACTTCACACTTTGGAGGAGTTGAGAGCTTTTGCAGAAGGTCCTATTATCATAGGGGGAGATCTAAATGTAACTATTAACCCAGAGCTAGACTCTTCAACACAAAAATCAACCATTGCACAGATTGGTAGAAGGAAACTTTTAAACAAGCTCCAAGAACTCAACTTACATGACTCCTGGAGAATACTGCATACTACACAAAAAGATTATACATTTTACTCTCACCCTCATCATTCCCATCAGAGACTGGATTACCTGCTTATACATGCACATTTTATGCCATCATTGGAGTCGGCCAGTATTGGACAGATTACGGTCTCAGATCATGCACCAACGTTTATTACGCTGAAAGTTGAAGAGCTATCTCCTAGAGAGTGGACATGGAGGCTAAATGAAGCCCTCCTGGATTCACCGGATCTGTCCAAGACATTGACCGAGTCATTACAGACCTACTTTGAAATCAATGACACTGACGATGTGTCGGGAACTATAGTATGGGAAGCGCATAAGACATTCATTAGGGGCATATTAATCTCACTAGGAACAAAAGTAAAAAGAGATAGGGAGAAAGGAATATTAGTGATGTTATCGCAAATCGTAGAGACTGAAAAGTTACATAAAACTACCCCAACCAAAAAGTTACTGTCACGGAGCGGGTTAGTGGACCCACTAGGCCGTACCGCCGCAGCGGGGAGGCAGCTGGCCAAACAACTGGACACCCCAGAAATACAATGTCCCGCAAAAGGGTACCTGAATAGTCCAGATGGTGGCCGCAGCTCTGGCACAGATGAGATGGGTGCAGCAGATGGCGCCAAACGTGGCGGATGACACAGGAGCCGCAAGTTAACAGGCAGATAACACAGGACGTGGCGGATTCCTCCAGACGTGGCAGATAACACAGGACGTGGCGGATTCCTCCAGACGTGGCGGATTCCTCCAGACGTGGCAGATTCCTCCAGATGTGGAAGATGACACAGGACGTGGCGGATTCCTCCAGACGTGGCGGATTCCTCCGGACGTGGCAGATTCCTCCGGACGTGGCAGATTCCTCTGGACGTGGAAGATGACACAGGACGTGGCAGATTCCTCTGGACGTGGCACGACTAGATACTAGGGCAAAGCACGGGAAACAGGAACGGGGAACAAGGTACGGGTAACAACAGGAACGGGAAACACTAAGGGACCATTTGCAAGACAGACTGGGAAAACTAACAACGCTCAGGCATCGAACTAGGGGGCTGGACCCCTCTTATAGCCCAGGGTACTCACGGGTCAAAGGTCGTTCAAGATGTCCGGTGCGCGCGCTGCCCCTTTAAGAGCGGGGACGAGCATGCGCACGCACCCTGCAGGCTCCGGCGAAGGTGAGTGGATGCAAGCGCTGGCGTCTCCTGAGGAGGAGGCTGGGGCCAGGGCTTGCCGACTCGTGGCTGCGGCTGTCAGCGGGAGGCTGGAGCTGACAGCCCGCAGCCACGGACGTTACAGTTACAATCTGAATTGCAGATTCTTCAGAATAACTTAAAAGACTCCTTGAACAAAAAGTTGGCAGCTAATATGGTACACTATCAACAGAAGTTATACGCGCATGGGGATAAGGGGGGAAAGTTAATGACGGCACTGATCAAGAAGAAAAAAAGAGAAGGCCTTTATTCATATGATTAAAACATCAGCAGGCAATACATATACGAATACTGAGGATATTGCAGGAGCTTTTAGTGAATATTACTCAAGTTTATACAATATTCCGGCTCCTTCCCTGACCTCAGATATCTCCAGATCTACACAGATTGAAGATTTTTTGAGGCCATTAACACTACCTGCACTCTCGGACGCGGATGCAGAGGAACTTCTGACTCCGGTGACTCTGGCAGAGGTGTCAAAAATTTTACATTAATTTCCCTCAGGGAAGAGCCCAGTGCCAGACGGACTAACTATCAAATATTTAAAAAAATGTAAAGACATATTATTACCACCTTTGGTTAACGCATATAATGAGCTGCTACGGGGAAATAAATTAACGGCGCAGTCACTGGAAGCGTATATCACGATTCTACCTAAGGAGGGTAAAGACCCCCTCTTATGTTCTAGTTACAGGCCTATATCTCTCTTAAATCTAGACCTCAAAATATGGGCTAAATTACTCTCCACGCGAGTACGAAAGTTCCTAACTACTTTAGTGCATTCAGATCAGAAAGGTTTTGTGCCAGGTAGGGAGGGTAGACATAACCCCATTCGCCTGATGAATTGCATACAGAAAGCGCACGATTCTAAAATACCCCTGGTGCTCATGGGTACAGATGCGGAGAAAGCATTTGATAGAGTGGCATGGGACTTTATGGCAGCCACACTAGCTAAATTTAAATTTCCAGAACCATTTATCAAGGCGATATTTACGCTATATAGCAAGCCATCGGCGAAGATACGGGTGAAAGGGGTTCTGTCTCCCTCCTTTTCAATTGGAAATGGTACAAGACAGGGATGCCCTCTTTCACCCTCTTTATTCATTTTGACCTTGGAGACTCTTTTGCAGGCCTTGAGGCAGGATGCACGTATTGAGGGCTTAAATATAAACTCCAAAAAGCACTTGGTTCACGCATTTGCTGATGATATGCTACTTACCATCACAAATCCAGTGAGCGCTATCCCATGTATTTTGGAAGTTTTTCACAGTTATGGACTGGTGTCTAATTTCAAAGTAAACTATACTAAGTCGGAAATTCTTAATGTAACACTACCGCAGAGACAGATGAGGGGATTGGCATCGGCTTCTGAATTCCAATGGCCTTCGGAATCGGTGAAATATTTGGGTATTCAATTGCCCACAGATCTTAATGCATTATAGAAATTAAATTACCAAACACTCCTTCGGAAGATAAAAGAACTTCTTTCTTCCTATAATATCCCATACATATCGTGGATGGGCAGAAGGAACCTGCTACAGACCTATATCCTACCTGTGGTGCTTTACATTATGAATATGGTTCCAATTTTCCAACTGAGAACTTTCTTCAGGACAGTGCAACAAATGTTTTCAAAATATTTGTGGAAACAAAGAAGGCCGCGGATATCATCCCGCAATCTCACAAGGAGCAAACGTCAAGGAGGAATGGGACTTCCTAGTGTAGAGGGTTACTACAAGGCTATACATTTACAGAGATGGTTAGATATGGCTGCAGAGTCGGAGGAGCAGGGAGGGCTATCTAGGGACTCTGTATACGGAGTAGACAATCCTTTAGAGGTTCTTTGGGCGCAGAGCCAACAGGACATAGGATCTATGAAGAATCCTTTAATGAAAGGCACTCTAGCGGTTTGGGCTAAGGTGGGCTTGTCAGTGGAGGTGCTTCCTCAACCGTCACCAATGCTACCAGTAGCGGCATTACCTAAACTTCTTAAATTGGGGAAAGGTTCTAGCTCAGACCTATGGAAATGTTTTGCAGGAATACAGATTAGAGACTTTATGTCAGACAATAGAGTACCTACAGCAGAGGAGATCCAGTCTAAGATGCAGGTTGAGGCTTTGAAGCTTAACTTTCTTCAGATCCATCATATACAAATGGCATGTGCAAAATTTTTAAAAGATCACAAGATAACTAGAGAGCTCATGTGGTTTGAGAAGCTTCTAGCTACTCATAAAGGGAGTAAACATAAAATGTCTAAGATTTAGTACCAACTTTTAGCAATTGAAGGGAAAGATTTGCCGTCTTTCATTGCATCGTGGGAAACGGAGCTCGGACTGCAGCTTTCGGACCAGGAGAGGAATGTGGTAATGTGCAATTCACATGGATTCTCCAGGTGTGTGAAACTACAGGAGAATCACTATAAGTTGCTCACCAGATGGTACAAAACTCTGCAAACTCTTTATCGTATGGGTTTTGCCCCAAATGCTCTCTGTTGGAGATGTAAGTCTCATGAGGGATCTTTATCACATATCTGGTGGACTTGCCCTCGGGTTACGTCCTTTTGGACACAGATAGAGAGATACATTAACTTGGTATGTGATACAGATGCGGTTCTGTCGTTAGAGAATATAGGGTTGGGGCTCTCTTCAAATTCTATGACTATGTCCAAAAAGCATTTACATACGCATTTACTAGCGGCAGCAAAAATGTTAATACCTTTGTACTGGTTGCAATCTACTGCTCCTTCAGTAAGTCAATGGGTAGACAAAGTTAACCAAATCTGTCGCATGGAAGAACTTTCCAACAGAGTGGAGGATACTTACGAGAAGTTCTTGAAAGTGTGGTCTCCCTGGTTGCAGCATAGAGATGATTTAATTAGAACAATTTTCTAATTCTTTGGATTTTTTTATTGTAAGGCATTGCTGTCCCCCCCGCCCTCCCCCCCCCCCTTTTTACTACCCGCTCCTACCTCTCCATCCAACCTTTCCTCATGTTATCCAAAAATATATGTTATTTTGTCTTAACCAAAACTATTTGTAGTTGCTTGGTTTATCACTAAAGACATGTGAAATGTGTTACTAAATTGCGTATCCTGAAATACATTTGTGAGGTCATGGGAAGCTCATGCTAGCTTTATGTTAGATATAACAGGCGACCAATGATTATACCAATAGTTTACTTTTTTGGCACATGTTAAATAAGACTTGTTGAAAGACAAAGGTTATGTGTTGATGTATTACACAAGTAACTGTATTGTAATTTTTTGTACTTTAATACTAATAAAAACAGATTTGATAAAATAAATAACAATGCTGGAGCATATATTCTAAAAACGTTGTATTCTTCAATTCCTCTGTTATTCATCTTGGAATAAATGGACAATTGGGCATTACCATTCCTCTTTTGAACAGGGTATGTCCATACACAATGACACTTTCAGCACTGATTGAACAGTGTTAGGCTATGTTCACACTCAAAACGAAAAACGGCTGTAAAATACAGAGCGGTTTTCAAGGGAACACAGCCTCTGATCTTCAGCAGTTTTTGAAACCACAAACTTTTTTGAGGCGTTATTTGCGGCCGTTTTTGGAGCTGTTTTTCTATTGACCCAATGAAAAAACGGCTCAAAAAGTGACTTGCGCTTCTTTTTGAGGGGCATTTTTTACTCCCGTTTTTTCAAATGGCCGCGTAAAAAAACGCCCCGTCAGAACGGAACGCTGTTTTTCCCTATGGGCAGATGTTTGGAGGCGTTCAGCTTCCGTTTTTTCAGCCATTTTCAGGGCGTTTACGGCCCGAAAAACGTCAGAAAATAAGCCTTGTGAACATACCCTCAGAGTGTTTACTATAATGGGCCTGGTTTCATTGGATCATATTGACCTTCGGTTGGTAATGTCAGTGATAGAAAAAATTATTGAAAACAATCGAGATGCCCAACTCACATGAGTAATCTGAATTTCTATCTTCTTTGTCCACAGGAATTATGTATTTTACATGCCGTTTACAGTAAGAATGGAATAAACTAAGCATCAAATAATATATGTAGATAAGTCCCGAAAGTCAAATATGTTAGTAAACCAATGGAAGAGAAAATGTTCTTTGAGGAAGCGGCACTTGCTATAAGTGCTATGAAAACAACTTATATGGGGTAAAATAGTGTAAAAAGTACTTGCCCAATAATATTTATCACACTAAATAATTTCTGATTAAGGCACGTTCAGATGTGGTCGAAATATTCCACTGCGGATTTTGCCACAAATTTGCAGCGATTACGCAACGAATCTGCAGCAAAAGTTTGCATGTTTGACAGTTTGCTAAAATGTGTTGGATTTCGCAGCAGACTTGCCGTTTGCATTGCAAAGGCTGAAATCCGGAGTGAAAATCTGCAGCTTCTCCGCAACAGACTGTGCATGCAGCATAATGTAAATTGCGTCCACAACAAGCTAGTTTTCACACAGTTGTTTTCCGCAACATCTGCACTAAGTTACCTAAAAAGCTATAGAAACCAAAGAAGAAAAAGTCTACTGTGGATTTACGGATGTGTGTCCGTGCCATAGAAATGATCCGCAAAATATAGAACATGTTCTTTTCTTGTCCGCAATTGCGGCACGGGCTCGCCTATAGAAATCTATGGGTGCTTCCACAATTGCGAATGACTACGGATGTGTATCCGTAGCCAATCCATAATTGCTAAGTGACGGCAGGGGATTCACCATGGAGACCTTTTCAGGTTGACACATGTTGGTGACATCATTTGTAGCCTTCCTTATTCGTGCGGATCCGTAAATACAGATGCACTATGGACCGTATTTGCGGACAGCATGCCAGATATGCGGATGACTTGCGGATGACTACAGATCCGTATTTGGGGACAGTAAAAAGCCTTAGGCCCCATGCACACGAACGTGCTTTTGCGGCCGCAATTCCCCCGAAAATCCATGGGAGAATTGCGGCCCCATTCATTTCTATGGGCTCATGCACACAACCGTGGTTTCCACAGTCCGTGCATGGCCCAGGAGCCTGGACCGCAGAAAGAACGGACATGTCTTATTACGGCCGTGTTCAGGCTCCTAGAAAATAATGGATGTGGCCTTGTGCACGGCCTGCGATTTGCGGGCGGCTCGCGGATGACACTCCTTGGCCGGCCAACCCGAAAATCACGGCCGTGCACATGGCTAAGGTCGTGTGCATGAGGCCTTAAGGGAAACTATTGATTCCACTGACGCCTCTTGTAGGTTCCTAAATAATAAAATATCAGGCAGAATGTGTCTGGAGTACTGATTAGAAGAAAAAAAAATACAAGAATAAAGTATGTGATAACTGCACATTTGTACAGCCTTGCATGTTCTGCTGTTGTCATTAAATCTCCTCCAAGCTGCTTCTTTTTTCCTGAAGATTATTTAGGTGAAGGATATTTAGGATAAGATATATTTGCCCCTACCGGCCTGTGACATAGAGTACAATCTGCACCCATGTCACTTGACCCATTCAGTTTCTAGCTCAGAGATCTCCTAGTTGTGTTAAGGACAGTTGCATTGAGTTCAATGCTTTATTTATTATAGGAATTGGTGGGGGCCCAAGTCCATCTGAAAATTGAAAATAAACTTCAGAAAATAGCTTAAAATAAAGGTACATTTTAAATAAATGCTGAAATGATTTAAAAATGTGGTTATATTTATTCAGTATACTTTATATATTAATAGTAATGATAACATGATAGCAGGCAAAGGCTTTTGCACAACAATATATAGTAGACCACAATGCATTACTGAATATTACAACTGTAGGCCTTTGAATTTGCAAAATAAAATTAATCATGATTAACTCATTTATAGTTTAAAGGCTATGTAAACCTTTAAAAGCGATTTTTTTAAAAAAATAAATAAAAAGGTAAATCAGTGTGTTTTGTGCAACTTTATCATTTGTTTTTATTAAAAATTATTTTTACTTTTTGAGATACAGCTACTCTGTATTCTGTATACAGAGCAGCTGTATCTTACGCTGAATCCTGTACCCGTCAGGTCCGCGGGACTGACGGGTTCAGTGTCAGCAGGTCCTTGGTGTCTCAGTACTGCAGCTCGGCCGCTACTCCGTGACCGAAGCCAATTGCTTCCGCCATGTACGTCTGGTGCCTGGGGGCAGCCAGATCGGCTTAACGGTATGGGATCCGGGTGTCGGACCTCCACAGATCATGTACTGATGACCTGATCTGATGGATAGGTCATCAGTTGTCCGGTAGTGGACAATCCCTTTGAGGTTTTAAAACAGGTAAAGAATCAAAAAATACCTATTTACTGTACCCTGTTCTTTCCCTCTCGATGCTGGCTCTTCCTGGTGGGATGTAAGAGCTGTGCTGTGTGCTATAAGCCTTTTCCCTCTGACACTGTTTTATTGAAACGGTGACTGAGAAGCTGCAGTTCCATCCCCCATCCCCCCTCCTGTCTTCTGTTCACTGTATTTACACATTTACTGAGAGTCTGCAGGCAAGGGAAGGGACTCTACAGGTTGCTGGACGATGAGAAATTTGCCACTTTCCCTTAATTAGATATAGAGTTTCATATATTCCTATGTACTACTAATTTATGCAAAACGAAATCATAACTATTGGTACACTTTATTAGTTGTAACCATTGAATTAGCTGCTGGAAAAATTAACAGTCAACTATATCAACAGCAAGGGTAACATTACTATCTGTCACTGAGAAGCCAAAAAGTGATGCGGCTGCGCTTGTTGTCATTTTTGCAAAAATAGCTGCCTTAAAACAGAAAAATGTCAAAATATATTTAAAGGGGTTGTCCCACAAAGTACTTTTTAAACAATAAATCATGGAAAATTTATAAATTCCACAATTTGATGTGTTTAAAAAAATATTGCTGTGCTGAGATATCTCTATAATAAACTTACAATGGTGTAACCCTGGTTTGTCTTGTGTTTGACTTTGTGTATGTCCACCTAGCAATGCTTTAGCTGGTGGACACACATGCACAGTTTGGGTATGTTCACACCGCTTATTTTCGGCCGTTTTTCAGGCCATAAACGGCCGAAAAACAGCCGAGAAATCGGAAGCAGAATGCCTCCAAACATCTGCCCATTTATTTCAATGGGAAAAACGGTGTTCTGTTCCAATGTGGCGTTTTTTTACACGTCCGTTTTTAAAAACGGCCGCGTAAAAAGACACCCGCGAAAAAGAAGTGCATGTCACTCCTTGAGCCGTTTTGAAGCCATTTTTCATTGACTCTATAGAAAAACAGCTCCAAATGCCGCAAAAAAATGCGAGTTGCTAAAAAACTTCTGAAAATCAGGAGCTGTTTTCCCTTGAAAACAGCTCATTATTTTCAGAAGTTTTTTAGTAAGCGTGTGAACATAGCCTTCCTATTTGGCAGTGGCTGGATCCTCATTTATTACTGTTGCATTGATTTCACAGGAATTAGCAATGACACAGAGTAGCAGGATAAATCACCTAGACCTTCTCATTGATCCCTGCCACGGCAAGTGTCTTAGGTTTCTATTATTTGTGCTAATACACTGTCTGTTTATATGTGTCTGACTCACTGAGCTAGGCTTTTGTACCTCACTAGTGTGATTTATTGAGGTCAGTTCTGACTGGGATGTGTATGGTCCAGTCTAGGTGATTTATCCTGCTACCCTGTGTCATTGCTAACTCCTGTGAAATCAATGCGACCATAGAATAAATAGAAACTGCGCATGCGTGTCCACCAGCTTAAAGAGGCTCTGTCACCAGATTTTGCAACCCCTATCTCCTATTTCAGCAGATCGGCGCTGCAATGTAGATAAGAGTAACGTTTGTTTTTTTTCAAAAACGAGCATTTTTGGCCAAGTTATGACCATTTTTATATTTATGCAAATGAGGCTTTCTTATGTACAACTGGGTGTGTTTAAAGTTATGTACAAGTGGGCGTCTATTGTGCATGTACATCTGGGCGTTTTTACTTCTTTTACTAGCTGGGCGTTGTGAATAGAAGTGTATGATGCTGATGAATCAGCATCATCCACTTCTCTTCGTTAACACCCAGCTTCTGGCAGTGCACAGACACACAGCGTGTTCTCGAGAGATCACGCTGTGACGTCACTTCCTGCCCCAGGTCCTGCATCGTGTCGGACGAGCGAGGACACATCGGCACCAGGCGACAGAGGCTACAGTTGATTCTGCAGCAGCATCGGCGTTTGCAGGTAAGTCGATGTAGCCTCTGTCGCCTGGTGCCGATGTGTCCTCGTTCGTCCGACACGATGCTGGACCTGGGGCAGGAAGTGACATCACAGCATGATCTCTCGAGAACACGCTGTGTGTCTATGCACTGCCAGAAGCTGGGTGTTAACGAAGAGAAGTGGATGATGCTGATTCGTCAGCATCATACACTTCTATTCACAACGCCCAGCTAGTAAAAGAAGTAAAAACGCCCAGATGTACACACACAATACACGCCCACTTGTACATAACTTTAAACACGCCCAGTTGTACTTAAGAAAGCCTTTATTTGCATAAATATAAAAATGGCCATAACTTGGCCAAAAATGCTCGTTTTTGAGAAAAAAAAACGTTACTCTTATTTACATTGCAGCGCCGATCTGCTGCAATAGGAGATAGTGGTTGCAAAATCTGGTGACAGAGCCTCTTTAAGCATTGCTAGGTGGACGTGCACAGACTTGGGGGGGGGGGGGTCCATTGTCAGTTTATTATAGTGATATCTCCGCACAACAAAAAAAATAATACGCCATTACACATTTTGTTTTTTCTCTTTCTACCAATTTACTAATAAATTTAAATTTTTGCATAGAGGGTGGAAATCCTTAGGTTGTATTCACACATGTAAAGTGACCAGTGACAAACCTTTGCCACCAGCCCTGACCTTTGCTATACCTGACTCTGCATACTGTCTATTAGTAGATAGTGTCACACACAGTGCCACCTGTAGATAGTGCCACATACAGTACTGACTGTAGATAGTGCCACACAGTGTGCAAGCTGTAGATAGTGCCTGATACAGTAATAGTAATAAAAAAATATTAAAACTTATACTCACCTTGGTCCTCAGCCATGTTAGGCCTGCAGCCTATGAGACAGCGAGACGGGACCCTTGTTTAGGCTGGCCCGGTGCAGTAACATCAGCACACAGCCCGGCACAGGAATCCTGTCCCAGCGTGCCTAGTGAATGGTGAAGCATGGAGCTGACAGCTCTCTGCTCCACCATAGTATTTAGTTGTATCTGCGTACTGAGGAAGCAAATACAATTGAATGTGGCAGTGTCCCAGGAATCCAGGCCAAAGATCCAAGGCTTATGCTCCAGATGCCCCGTGCTAGTGACGGTATTGCCAACAACTGTATCTGCGTCATGAGGACGCAGATACAATTTAATGTTGTGACACTGTCAGGGGGCCTGACAAGAGCCCCCTGACATCTGGGGCCCCACGCAAATACATGGTGGTAAAGACCATTCCATACTTAACGATCACTACTCCATGTGAATGGAGCAATCTAGCGCTGATCGACGGGCTGTATTGTTGATCAGTGCTCGTTTTAGGTGGTTAAACATGGGCAACATCTGCCTATGTAAAACCATCTTTATGATTTCATAGTTTGTGATGAAATCTCTTACTTAAGCCACAATGTTTGAATTCTCTTTATAATGTAAATTAGACAAATTGGCTATTTTTAAGGATTTGATATAGAAAGTGGTGATTGCACTTTTTGGTCATAGAAAAACTACTCAGATTGCAAATTTCAGTATTCTTTTTCCTTACATTGCCTGTACAGCCATTTTAAATTTGTACTCAGATCTACCATATTTCTATACTAGCTTTACTGTAACATCTATTACTATTATTACTTGTGAAAACTATTCTTTTTTTTTTGTAATAGAGAAGCTGCTGCAGTCTAACTTCTATTTATAGCTATAAATGGGATATACATGGGATATGATGTGATTTTTCTCACCTCCTTTACATCCAGTATTAGGAAACGGTCTCCTCATTTTCAAATAAACTGTTTACCCTATGCTAGTTCCCTATCTATTCACTCCTCTTCCTTAGTGCATAATTTTTCCTATGTGGTGGACATGTTAGAACATTATAAGCAAGGGAGCAGGGCATGAAACAAAGCATAATAAGAATATATTTCTAGCAATGATTGGTTGTAGGCTGTAGCAAATATATTTTGCCGTTAGGAAAAATGATTTAAATTGTTCCTGAAAAAACTCATTGCCTATTGATGTGAAACAACAACTCATGTAGTTGAAATATCAGCCTCAGGTCTTTTTTAGTTTGCTCACTTTATTCACTGTATGTAGCTCAATGCTTTCCATCTCTGATGCCAACTATGATTAGACAGACCTACAATCTATGAGTTTCTTTTTACTACTTTTCATACTGTTTTAAGCTCATATATATGGTAATGGAATTAACATTTTTATAACTAGTAAAATATACCTACCAGGATCATGTGCCATATGAGGCAGGGGCAGGCAAAGACATCAGAGGGTCCCCGTACATGACCTGCCTAGGTAGAGTCGTGTGTTAACCTTAAACCATACTATCCCCCACCCCCATTTAGTAACGACACATGACACCGAGGTTGGATGTGAAATGGCCACAGCAGCCGTTTATTAATTTCACAGTTTTATAAAAACAATTTAAATCCGAAACATTCGGATAACTAGTTAGGAATCCACCAGAGAATTCCTCCTAATAATTCACATGACCCAACATGGGTCAGAATCATAAATAACAATTAAACGTTAACATTAACCCGAGCAGAGGAAGTCCTTGAAGCCCCTTCAGATGTTCCTTTCAAGAACACACCGAATTAGCCATCTGCAAACCACTAATTACCTCCAGCCGTAAACCAGCTCGGAAGCACCGTTCACCTCTGCAGATGGCTCCAACCACTAGAAGTCCACTTCAAGGGGATAACACCCGATGAAGCCCTCAAGTGATATACCGACCACTAGAAGTCCACTTCAAAGGGATAACACCCGATGAAGCCTTCAAGTGACATACCTTCTACCAGAAGACCACTTCAAAGGGATAACACCCGATGAAGTCTTCAACCATGTACCTTTTTTGGGGGACGCATACCCCCGATGCGACCCCCCCACCATTTTGTACTGACTGGCCTCAAGGACTCCCCCCGCCAGCTGCCATGACAACAGAACCTACTCCGGAAAAAAGAAAAACATGTTAAATAAGCACACAAAATAAAACAAAACGCTCATAGGCAGACGTACATAAGACCTAAGGAGTAACAAAACAAGGGTGGGAGGGTGGGAGCTTTGCTTAATGTGTGTTACTCCTCCCGCTGCTTCCGGCTCAATGCCGAGAAACAGCGGGAAGCGCAGTAACGGCCCCCCCGCCCCCCTTAACTCCTCCCCGTCCCTCCTTCAGCTCCTTCAACTTTCCCTGACCTCGTAACATTAACCCTTTCCCTACCAGGACGGTCATGTCGGCTTCCCTTAAGCCTGCAGCTGCGTCCAGCCTCTTCTTGACCTGCCTAGGTAGAGTCGTGTGTTAACCTTAAACCATACTATCCCCCACCCCCATTTAGTAACGACACATGACACCGAGGTTGGATGTGAAATGGCCACAGCAGCCGTTTATTAATTTCACAGTTTTATAAAAACAATTTAAATCCGAAACATTCGGATAACTAGTTAGGAATCCACCAGAGAATTCCTCCTAATAATTCACATGACCCAACATGGGTCAGAATCATAAATAACAATTAAACGTTAACATTAACCCGAGCAGAGGAAGTCCTTGAAGCCCCTTCAGATGTTCCTTTCAAGAACACACCGAATTAGCCATCTGCAAACCACTAATTACCTCCAGCCGTAAACCAGCTCGGAAGCACCGTTCACCTCTGCAGATGGCTCCAACCACTAGAAGTCCACTTCAAGGGGATAACACCCGATGAAGCCCTCAAGTGATATACCGACCACTAGAAGTCCACTTCAAAGGGATAACACCCGATGAAGCCTTCAAGTGACATACCTTCTACCAGAAGACCACTTCAAAGGGATAACACCCGATGAAGTCTTCAACCATGTACCTTTTTTGGGGGACGCATACCCCCGATGCGACCCCCCCACCATTTTGTACTGACTGGCCTCAAGGACTCCCCCCGCCACCGCGAAACAGGCCTTGACCACCTTAAGCCTGTGAGTTCCTCCACACCACCACCGCCCTTTCTATGCCTTCTGCTATAGCCAAGCTCCAAATATCAATGCCAACCTCGGTCAGATGAACCCCGTCACTCCTCCAGAAATTCCCCAATCCTGACTCCAAATCCCTATGCCTCACGCAAATGCCCCCGTTCTTTGCCACAAAACGGGACACCGCCCGGTTAACTTTTATCCGAGCCTTATTGACTCTCTCCACCGATCTAGCTAACCGCCAATGCTTCCTTGGGACTATGTCCGACCACACTACCACCAACTTGGGATAAGATACCCACAAACACAACAAATCATGTTTGATATCCCGCACCAACTCACGAAAAGGGCGGACTCCTAAGTCATTCCCACCCACGTGCAACACTAAAACCTCCGGAACCCTATCAAGCCGCACATATGTCTGGAATTCCGCCAACACCCTGTTCCACGACATACCTCTAAACCCCAGCCAATGCACAACCGCATCCTGTCGCGGAATGCGCAACTGGCGACCATCCGGGCGGACGTCCGCCCTCAAAGCCCCCCAGTGCACGTACGAATGACCCATCAACCACACCAGACAAGGAGGCGAATCTGAAACGGAAAACACAGTTAGGCACCACCATATAACATTTGCAAGCATAAACAACAAAATTACAACATATGGGGGCGGACATAGGACTTAAACCTTTTAGACTCCCAACGACCAATACGCCTCACCCCCTCATCATCCAACCCCCAGCGCCCTGCTTCCGTTGCTGCGCCAATCCGGAAGGAATGAGATGAATATGAGCCTGCTGCAACCCCAACCGCCGTCAAACATTTTTTAAAAACAGCTCCAAACTGAAACCTGGACAAGAACGACCCGTCCACATGACGTAACAAAGGCAAATCTGGAGACCCCCTGTTTTTTGTAAAACCCCGCATGCACTCTACTGGGCACATGACCGACCCCGGGAGAGCGAACAAAACTATCAGTTTTTCCCTTCCCTAATTGGTCAGTTTTTGATCTACGCAACCATACCTCCAACCGATCTGCAAAAAGGCTCACCTCCCCAGATCTCAGCCCCCCTGCCTGTTTAGTACTTGGCGACACCAACTCACCTACTCTAAATGCTCCGAAGAACGCCAACGAGAAAGCCAACCGAAACAAATCCATTTCATCTGAAGAACGACATACCGATGCCAATGAACCGCCCAACAAGCCCAGCAAAGCAAACGACACCGGCCTTCTACTATCCGCCTCCACCCTACCTCTGCGCAACCCCTTCAAAGCCTGCGATACCAGAAATTCCTTCGATACATCCCGCAAGCCCCGCAACTTAAGCCCAAACGCCACCGCGGATATAAACCGGTTCACCTTCGCTACTGAAAACCCCCCCTCCCAGGCATCCCCTAACCAATACAAAAGTGCCACCAACCTGTCTCTATCCGTATTGACATCACCCAACTCTCTTACCCACTCCTCCCACTGCCTCCAACAAGCAGCATAAGCCCTCCACGTCGTGCGCGCCAAAGACCTTTGTAACAGCTGCTCTACGGGACCGATACCAGATCCCATAGATGATCCGGACACGCCAAACCGAGACGTTCCGCTCCCGGGGCCAATTCCCGAAACCGGTCCCACTGCGAGCGAGAAAGAGCATCAGCAACACAATTCCGTACACCCGGGACATGCACCGCCACCACCCACGCGTTCAGCGACAAACACACCAACACTAAATGTCGCAACAATTGAACTACCGGAGGAGAGGACGCCGTGATGTTATTAATGGCAAGCACCACCCCCATGTTGTCGCAGTAAAAACGGACCTTCTTATCCCTGAGCCTGTCCCCCCAAATGGTAGCCGCCACCACGATGGGAAACAGCTCGAGCAGGGCCAGATTCCGCGTCAATCCACTGGACACCCAGCTAGCCGGCCATTGACCTGCGCACCACGGACCTCCCCCGTAAGCTCCAAAGCCACCCGCCCCAGCCGCATCCGTGAAAATATTCAGATCACTCGTATCCTGCGCTGGGGCCATCCATAGCGAGCGACCATTGTACTGGCCCAAGAAGTCATCCCAAACCTGAAGATCAGCTCGGTGCTCCTCCTTGAGCCTCACAAAATGATGCGGCGCCCGCACTCCCGCCGTTGCCGCCGCCAACCTTCTACCAAACACCCTCCCCATCGGCATAATCCGGCAGGCGAAATTCAACTTCCCCAGCAGCGACTGAAGCTCCCTCAGCGACATTTTCTTCCTTCTACAAGCCCGTCGCACCTCCAGCCTCAAAGCACCCAACTTATCCGCCGGGAGCCGACACTCCATCGCCACCGAGTCAATTTCGATTCCCAAGAAAGAAATCGTCGCTACCGGGCCCTCCGTTTTTTCCGGCGCCAAAGGGATCCCAAAATCCCTCGCCACCTTCTGCAGGGCATGAAGCAAGTTACCGCAAACCGGCGAACCCCCCGGGCCAACGCACAAAAAATCATCTAAGTAATGGATCAACGAATCGACCCCGGATACTCCCCTCGTTACCCACTCCACGAAGCTACTAAACGCCTCGAAGTATGCACAAGAAAGAGAACACCCCATCGGAAGGCACCGATCCACGTAAAAGGCCCCATTCCAAAAACAACCCAACAGCCGTTGGCTTTCTGGATGGACCGGCAACAACCTGAACGCCGCCTCGATGTCGGTTTTTGCTAGCAGCGCCCCCGGACCCGCAGCCCGCACTAACCCCACCGCCTTATCGAATGAGGTATAAACTACGGAACACAACTCGTGATCAATCCCGTCATTTACCGACGAACCTTTGGGATACGATAAATGTTGAATCAAACGAAACTTTCCGGGCTCGCGTTTAGGGACAATACCCAAAGGGGACACAACTAAATCTTTTACCGGCGACTCCACAAATGGCCCCGACATGCGCCCCAACGAAACTTCTTTTAACAACTTTTCCGACACGACTTCCGCATGCAAGTAAGCCGATTTTAAATTCCTCCGCGTAACCGGAACCTCATAAGGAGGCGGAGGAATAACAAAACCAACACTAAACCCTTCATAAAGCAACTTAGCTGCCGCCCTATCCGGATACTCATTTAGATAAGGGGCCATCCTTTCCACCCTCACCGGCGACACCCCCTTGACCAGCCCCGTGCTGGTTCCCGGACCTCTTTTTCCGCAGACATTTTGCCGCCCCGTGTGATGCACCATTACACTCGGAGCACACGTGCTTGAACTTGCACGTGGCCCCAAACTTGCACTGGCCTTCATTGAATTGCCAGCAAAACCCCGCCTTTCCCCCGCCGCTTGGTCCACTCTGACTAGTCTGGCCTCCCTGGCCACCGCTCCCGGGAAAGGGCTGCCTAACCGGAGCCGTAACCCGTAACCAGAGAGCAATATCCTTCTGGTCCCACCGAATCGCCGGCCGAACCGCCTTCCGCTGACGGAATTGCTCATCATATCGCAGCCACGCCTGACCCCCATACGCCCTATGAGCCTCCCCAATAGCATCAAAATAACAAAATAACGCCGAACAATTTTCCGGCGCCTTTTCCCCTATCACACTAGCCAATATGGCGAACGCCTGCGACCAATTAACGAACGTCTGCGGGATAAGCCTATACCGCCGCCGTTCCTCCTCGTCCTTTTTACTCTCATCCCGCTTGCTCTTATCCAAATTGAATTTAGCCAGCGGCAAGAGAGAAAAAATTTCAACGTATTCATCTTTCCAGATCCGATCACGCACCTCCTGCTTTAAATGCGCCCCCAACGGACCCTCAAAACAAACATACACCTCCCCCCGAGCACGATCGTCCATGCGCACTCGATCGCCGTCCTTCTGTGCCTCAGTCTGCACCGACACCGCGACCGCCTCTTTAACCGCCACCACAGGACGCGCCTGCAACGATCCCACGTCCCTGGGGCCTTCCCAAACTACCGCAGGGGACACTTCCGTTACAACCGGCGCCGCGGCCCTATCAAGGCGCCCCACCAGCTCCCGTAAGCAACCCACTAAATCTGCCAAACCCGCTCCGTCGCGTCCGCCCGCGCCACTACCGGCCCCCGATGCTATGCTAGCAGCCCCCCCGCCGACACCCGACATAAAAATCGCTGGATAAGACAATAATGGAGTTATACACTCACCGGGCTGCACAGGCGCTGTGTTCCCGTCAGCCGGACCATCCTGACCTCGACGATAGACGTCCAGTTCACCTTCCTCCAGTTCTTCTCTCGCCGACGACTGTCCCTCCCAACGACATCCTCGGAAAGGGGATGAGGACGCGCTGACCGATGGGCCGGCAACCTGCCGCCCGACCGCCGGGACCCAGACTTCCGACCGGACCTGTTGCCTCGACGTCGCTGCAGATCTAGTCGTCCGTCTAGACGATCCTGACGAAGCCTGCCCCCTGGCCGGAACATCACCATGCGGGGCGGCCGTACCTTGCTCTCGACATCTTCCATCTGATGGGGGAGGGGTGACAGGGAGCCCGGCCTGCGACTCCCTGCTTACCGCCGGACCCCGTCGCGGCCTGGGATTCCTGCCAGGACGCAGGGCCTGGGAAGGGGCGGTCCTCCCAGCTGCCTGGCCTGCAGCGTCCGGGATCGGGCTCCCTCTGCGACGCCGTGTCCGCGGGACTACCTCCGGACTAAGGCGCTCTGGAGGTCGGGACCGCCGAGAGGGACGGGTCGACACAGCCTGCATCGCCGTCACCCCTGCCACCGCTCTCTGCCTGCCCAGCGCAGGAGCGGTTGTTGCCGACTCCCCCCCCGCCGCCATAGCCATGCTCGTAGGGGGGCCGGGGGAGGGGAGCCTGTCCCTTACAACAGACCCCGAACGCCGTGCCCGACGTGGCGAAACGGCGTCCGGGATCCGCGTTAATGCAGCCACGGTCTCCTCCAGCCATCCGGGACCGTGGTGCACAGCAGCGGCGCGCAGCCGCTCTAAAATCAAGGCCTCTGCCATTACTAAAAAACCGGGCAACGGGGAGCTTTGCTTAATGTGTGTTACTCCTCCCGCTGCTTCCGGCTCAATGCCGAGAAACAGCGGGAAGCGCAGTAACGGCCCCCCCGCCCCCCTTAACTCCTCCCCGTCCCTCCTTCAGCTCCTTCAACTTTCCCTGACCTCGTAACATTAACCCTTTCCCTACCAGGACGGTCATGTCGGCTTCCCTTAAGCCTGCAGCTGCGTCCAGCCTCTTCTAGAATAGTATATGGGCTCCTTACTTTTCAACCATAGAGCATCCCCCTTATCATAGTGAATGCTCCTTACTTCTCTCTAACAATCTAGCAGTAATTGTGAGATATGAAATATATGAAAGTAATCCTTTATATGCAAACTAATAAACAGTAGGAGGCTACTTTTAAGGTGGCAGAGGGCCCTCTTACTTGCTGGGACCCTGGGCAGCTGGACAGATCGATTGACATCACTTCCTACCTTGCAGCTTTTGGCTAAAGCTGTACCTCACAGACTTCCTGCTCTTCCTGCCTGTGCATGCACTCTGCACAGTGGCCTAGCTAAAGGGGTCGCAGTGGGCGCAATTGCGACCGGGCCCCGAAGCTAGGGGGCCCGCCGCCCCCCGCACCACATCAGTAAAAAGTTACTATAGTAACTGGGGCCGCGGGCCCCTGTTACTATAGTAACTGACAGTACTTACTTTCCTGGTTCCGGAGTGCAGCGGAGGTCCTGACATCACAGCACTGTGCGCAGCGCATGACATCTCAACGTTATGCGACGCGCACAACATTCCGACCCTGGATAGAGTCAGGACCACCGCTGCGGCTTAAGAGGAGGGTAAGATTACTATCCCTGTCTGCTGAAGCTGATAGGTCGGGGTCCGACACCCGGGACCCCGACAATCAGCTGTTTTGAAAGGGCCGCAACGCTCGTAGGAGAGCTGCTTCCCCTTCATTTCAGTCACTTGCTCACACTGTGAATCCGTGTCGGCAACTCATAGTGTGAGCAAGTGAGGGAAATGAAGGTAAAGCAGATCTCGTACGAACACTGCGGCCCCTTCAAAACAGCTGATTGGCGGGGTCCCTGGAGTCGGACCCCGACCCATCAGCTATTGATGGCCTATCCTGAGGCTAGCCCATCAATGTTTACGGACTGGACAACCCCTTTAAGCCTACGATGTAGCAGGCTTAGAGGGCCCATGAGACAGGATCACAGATTGTGTGATGCTGTCTGCTGGGCCCTGTATCTAAGCCAATCACATGGTAGGCTTAGATACATGGCCCATGTGTGATCCTGTCTGATGGGCCCTATATATAAGCCTACCACACGGTAGGCTTATATACTGGGCCCCAGCTGACAGTAATCTTATACTGAATAAAATTACTGTCTGCTGGGGCCCTGTATCTAAGCATCTTACATAACCACATGGTAAGCTTAGATACAGGGCCCATATGTGATACTGTAGGCTTAGATACTGTAGGCTTAGATACAAGGCTCCAGCAGACAGTAATCTTATACTGTATAAGATTACTGTCTGCTGGACCCTGTATCTAAGCCTACCTTGTAGTAGGCTTAGTTAGATACAGGGTCCAACAGACAGTATGACACATGGGCCCTGTATCTAAGCCTACCACATGTGTTACTAATTGTTTTTTTTGTGTTTGTGCTTTTTTACAGGTTCGGTCGGTGGACTACGTCGGATTAGAGGACTACTTCGATGACGGCTTTTTTTCATTATCAATAAAATGGTTACTGAGGCTTGTGTGGGGGTTTTTTATTTCAATAAAATATTTTTTCTATGTCTTTGTGTTGTTTTTTTAAACTTTATTACTACCACCTTCGTAATGGCTGCCGGCTGATTGACAGCGTCCATTACTAAGGTAGGGCTTAGTGTTAGCCGATGCAGAGGCTAACACAAACCCCCAGTATCTCCCTGGTACCCACAGCCACCAGGGGTGCCGGAAAGAGCTGGGTACGATCCAGTACTTGACCATCTGTAGTGATGGTCGGATACTGGGACGGCTGCGGGCTGGTATTATCAGGCTGGGAAAGACCAGAAACAGTTCCCCCCTCCTCCCCCCCCCCCAGGTAATGCTAGCCTGCTGCTGCTTTATTGTATCTGGCTGGTTATGAAAAACCCACGTCATTTAAAAAAAAAAATAATAATAATAATTGGAAAGAATGATGTGAGGTCCCCCCCCAATTTTCATAACCAGCCAGATACAACATAGCAGCAGCAGTCAGCATTACCAGGGTGGGAAGGGCCACTGTTTTTGGCTTCCCCAGCCTAATACTACCAGCCTGCCGCTGCCCCAATGACCGACCATCACTACAGATGGTCGGGTACTGGTTCGTACCCAGCTCTTCCCAGTACCCCTGGTGGCGGTGGGTACCGGGGTAATAATGGGGGTTAGTGTTAGCCTCTGCAACGGCATATTAAGCCCCGCCTTAGTAATGGATGTTGTCAATCAGCCAGCAGCTATTACTAAGGTGGTAATAATAAAGTTTAAAAAAATACAGGGACATAGAAAAATATTTTATTGAAATAAAAAAAAACACACAACCCTCATTAACCATTTTATTGAGAATAAAAAAAAACGCTGTCATTGAATTAGTCCTCGAATCTGACATAGTCCAACGATCGAACCTGTAAAATAACACAAACACACAAAAATAATTAGTAACACATAAAGAAGCAAAACAATTATTATTATTACCTTTCCTGGGTCCAGCGCTGGACCTGCAATGTCAGCGAGCTGAGTCCTGTATCTAATCCTATCATGTGTGATACTGTCTGCTGAACCAGTCGTAGTGCTATAGATATGCTGTCTCCTATACACACATACACACACACATTTTCTTGGGGGGGACACATATGTATTGGGGCTATTTCACCTGACGTTTTAAGACCTTAGTAATGCCCCTGGCTGCTAGTGCTGCATTGTTGGGTCACTTAGGAGACCCAGTGATGCAACTGAAAGCTACGGGCTTTTGGCCATGAGAAGTTTGTGAGGTGGGGGGTCCAGTAAGAACTTTTGCATTGGGGCCCATGAGCCTTTAGCTACGTCCTTGACTCTGCACATAATGCTCGTAATACTAAGAGCCCTTTTCACCATTTCAGGTAATTAGAAACTAAAATAGAGCAGAGAGCTCTCAGAATTAACAGTATTATGTACAGAGTGAATGCAAGGGGCAGGAAAAGCAGAAAGTCTGTATGGTGAAGCTTTGTCCAATAACTGCAGCCAAGGAGCATTGTTTTGGCAACTTCTCCTGTGTAGCCCAATAGTTTTGTTATTTTCTGTGTTGTTAAGGATCTATAGTGTACAGAGCACCATGGAAAATTGTGTTTTGACGACCAGAGTAAAAGAATTAATGGACTTGGACACTAGTAGGTCAATTTGACTAAAATGAAAAACATGAAATTCCGTTCACACCTATAGATTTCATTCAAATTCATACAAACCAAACCCCTTAGGGTGTAGTCGCACATGGAATACTTTAGAATGTAAGCTTATGAATAAAATATACCGCAACCCAAGAATTAGAAAAATCTGTAGGAGTTGCAGAACATTTTGCACCCTTATGTTTACATTAGTCTGACTTTTTTTTCCTGATTTTTTAGTAGCTGCACTACTAAATTTTTACTCCTCTGCCAATGGAGCAGTTCACTTAGATCTTGCCACGGGGGTCAAAATTGCTGCAAGGAGGCAATATACTTTTTGTTGGAAGCCTTTAATATGTAAATTGTTGAGTATGAAGGTTGCTTTTCAACATTTCCTCTAATTTTTTATTTGATAACAAATTCAAGTTCAATATTTCTCAAAACTTAGCATCAATCTTGGTATCTGGATCTTGTAAGGTCTCTTTTTGAACCATGTTAGGGCTCAGTGCGGAGCCGCACGGCAACTGTTGGTTGGTGTCCACATAGAGATATTCTCCCCGAGAAGCAATGCTTTTAGGGGAGTTTTCTGATACGCAATCCAACAGAAAAAAAACCTCTAAATTATATCAGAGACATATGGAGGTACAATAAGGGCCCACACACTGGCATTGGCACCGTATTATGCCTTTTGTACAACTCAGAGGTTGGAGGAAAAACCACTATATAAGGGTCATGGAGACAGCCCATTTCACTGGGTGCCTGACACATATCCTAGAGTAAACATCCCACAGGTTGAGAACTGCTGGTCTAAATGAATGAAGGAAGCAACTGTCTAACAGGTACTGGAGAATGAGAGGTTTGTGGCACAGCTTAGTGACCAATGTCCCTGTGGTCTGTCATATGTTGGGATGACAATGAGGGAAATGAGAATCAGAATGCAAAAACGTGAGAGATATTAAAAAAGCAGGTACAATTGAAAGAAGTGATTGGGACAAGATCAGTAAACTTAAACCTATTCCTAGGCACTTCCGTGAATATCACAAGAACAGATGGCAAGATCTGAAAATACGTGGAATAGACAAAATCATCATTGGTTCTCGTGTGGCGACACATTTCGAAAATTGGAATGTATTGAAAATAAGTGGATAACCAAACTCAAGACCAGCTCTCCTTTGTGGCTCAATGAGAAAATGTCCTTTGCATCACTTCTTTAACTATGAGTTTCTGTGGCATCTATGTTTTAATCGTGAGTTTTGGACTTGTATTGGGCTACTCATCTGTTTGAGTTGAGTTGATTTTTTGGGCTATATGTTTGGAAGTCATCTGTGTCATCCACTGTTCGGTTGGGCTGAAGTGGCTCTATTGGATAACCTGGACTTCGAAAGGGACTTTGGTGGTCCTCAGTATACCACAGTGATATATGGATACTTCGTTTTTTTTTATTTTATTGAAATTACTTCTTAGTGGCGATATTAGTAGTCAATATCCTTAGCATTATGCACTTTATCATGTAACAAATTTTGTCAGCTCTTTTAGGGGGTGCGTCCATTATATTTATTATTTATTGGACATGTAGCCCCTGTTTGACTGATCGTAATCATTTTTGCTTTGCATTTTTTTTGTGTATGTTTTTGCATACATACGTGATAATTACCAATACACAAATATTTTTTGCTGTGGGATATACACTTATTTATATAGTGATTCTTTAGGTTTTACTATTATGAGTAACTTACACTTTTTGGCATCATATAGCATATAACAATGTTTATTTTGCGACCTATTATTATATGTTTTACTAACATGTATAATTTTCTTATTATTTCATGGAGGTAATAATTTATATTTTCAAAATCAAGATACATTTCTTCACTTCTTATATTTTTCCTTTTTTATTTTTTCACAAATCACCTGTGCACGAGTGTTAACTTTTTTCTTTCCACTTTCTTGTATTTACAGTATATATATCCATAGATATTCTGTTTAAAGTATTGATATACTGTATGTAGATGCTTATTGTTGAAAACACTATTTTTTGGCTTGGAATAGTATAGGTATTAATAGGAGACAATTTTGCAGAGGGTTTTAGTTCACCTAGGGTAGTCTCTCCTATTAACCCTAGGTGCTGGAGTTTCCCGACTTCTGAGCACACTCACGCACAAAATTATCTTTTCTCCCACAGTACATACACAGTTTAGCAGAACGTCTGTGCTGCTGCTCTTGGTCTGATAGTCTGACCTGGTTAACCTGCATAAGCTCTTCGAAGGTAGTAGCGCAAAAAGGTAGCAGGTGTCTTTGAAAGTTAGACGCCAGTCTAGGAGACTTTTGCATACATACGTGATAATTACCAATACACAAATATTTTTTGCTGTGGGATATACACTTATTTATATAGTGATTCTTTAGGTTTTACTATTATGAGTAACTTACACTTTTTGGCATCATATAGCATATAACAATGTTTATTTTGCGACCTATTATTATATGTTTTACTAACATGTATAATTTTCTTATTATTTCATGGAGGTAATAATTTATATTTTCAAAATCAAGATACATTTCTTCACTTCTTATATTTTTCCTTTTTTATTTTTTCACAAATCACCTGTGCACGAGTGTTAACTTTTTTCTTTCCACTTTCTTGTATTTACAGTATATATATCCATAGATATTCTGTTTAAAGTATTGATATACTGTATGTAGATGCTTATTGTTGAAAACACTATTTTTTGGCTTGGAATAGTATAGGTATTAATAGGAGACAATTTTGCAGAGGGTTTTAGTTCACCTAGGGTAGTCTCTCCTATTAACCCTAGGTGCTGGAGTTTCCCGACTTCTGAGCACACTCACGCACAAAATTATCTTTTCTCCCACAGTACATACACAGTTTAGCAGAACGTCTGTGCTGCTGCTCTTGGTCTGATAGTCTGACCTGGTTAACCTGCATAAGCTCTTCGAAGGTAGTAGCGCAAAAAGGTAGCAGGTGTCTTTGAAAGTTAGACGCCAGTCTAGGAGACTTTTTCTCTTGGAGGGCTTCTAATAAGAGTTCCCAGAACCTCAGGTCTATGCAAGTAGCTAATAGAATCAGGGCATCCAGTGTAGAAGGGAAATCACGACCTGGCAGCTCGTCCTTGATCCTACTGGCTAATCCTGGCCAGAAGGCTGCCACCAGGGCCTCATTATTCCATGCAAGCTCCGAAATGGGGGTACGGAATTGAAAGGCATATTCTCCAACAGTCAAACTTGCTTGACATAGTAACGGAAGCGAAGTGGTGGCTGAAGAAGTAAGGCAAGGTTCCTCGAACACAGTGCGAAAATTGTCTATAAAAAGCTGCAGATTTGAAGACTCCGGTCCCTCACGTTCCCAGATAGGATTCGCCCATGCTAGGGCCTTGCCAGACAACAGGGAGACAATGAAGGCTACTTTGGTCTGATCTGACGGAAATCGGTGAGCATGTAACTTGAACTGTATTTTGCATTGGTTGGGAAAGCCTCGACAGGTTTTCACTTCTCCATCATAACGGGGTGGAAGTGGCAAAGAAATTCTGGTTCCGGAGCTGACTAGAGCAATGGCTGGCTGAGGAATGAACAGAGCTGCATCTGCCGGGGTAGGAACAGGAGCAATATCCAGGCGATTCGCTAAGGTGTTAATTGCCTACAAAAGCTGATCTTGCCATAATCGGAGGTCACACATATCGTCTTGCATGACTTGAACAGAAGTCTTGAGTTTGCCAGCGGGGTCCATGGCCTGAGCAAACTGTAGCGCTCAATTGGGTTGTGGATCCACTGGGCTACTCCGCTGTAACAGAGTAGCTGCTGGCCAGACAGGCGTAATACAGTCACTGGTAGATGATACCTTGGTGGCAGCGGGACACAGTCAGATTGCAGGTAGTGGATATAAGATGATGCCAGATTACTGGAAGCAGGCTGGTTGGTGCCGGATTATTGGAAGCAGACTGGTGCCAGATTACTGGAAGCAGGCTGGTGCAGGATTACTGGAAGAAGGATACAGGACTGCTCACGGACACAAGACTCAGGATACAGGCCTGGTTACGGACACAGTACTCAAGATACAGGACAGGTCACGGACACATGATTTAGGATACAGAACTAGTCATGGACACAGGAAACAGGATACGGAACCTTCGCAGGCAAACACTGGTTTAGTTACAACATTGCTCAGGCACTGGGATAGTAGGCAGAGTTCCTTTAACCCTTTCAAGACCAAGCTCATTTTGGCCTTCAGGACCAGCCCCATTTTTTCAAATCTGACATGTGTCAATTTATGTGGTAATAAATCTGGAATGCTTTTGCCTATCCAAGCAATTCTGAGATTGTTTTCTCGTGACATATTGTACTTTATATTAGTGGAAAAATTTGGTCAATAAATTCATTGCTTATTTGTGAAAAACACCAAAATATAGAGAAAATGTGCAAAAATTATGATTTTTCTAATTTTAAATGTATCTGCTTGTAAAACAGATAGTAATACCACACAAAATAGTTACTATTTCACATATTCCATATGTCTACTTTATATTTGCATCATTTTTGAACATTATTTTATTTTTCTAGGACGTTACAAGGCTTAGTAGTTTACCAGCAATTTCTCACATTTTCAAGAAAATTTCAAAAGGCGATTTTTACAGGGACCAGTTCAGTTCTAAAGCGGATTTGAGGGCCTTATGTACTAGATAGACCCCATAAATCACCGCATATAAAAACT